>NC_143153.1:9336441-9615191 GCF_041381405.1 Jatropha curcas
TTGGTATAGAATGATGTTCGGCTTAGCAATAGGCAAGAGGCAAGAGGCGATCAAGCTTTATAGGAAAGCGGTGAACTATGTAATGGAAAATGGAGAACTCTATAGGAGATCAAAATCACATCCTTGGGCAAAGTGTTTAACTGAAGAAAAGGGTAATTACATCATAAAGGAGACCCATGGAGGTATTTGCAGGGCACATGAGGGCTTAGAGGCTATGCTTCGAAAGATATTGCTTCTAGGATACTACTAGCCATTAATGAGGAAGGATGTTCGCCAGCATGTCCGCCATTATAGTACTTGTCAAAAATATGATCTTGTACCCAAAAAACACTCCTCAGAACTACAATGCTTAGAATCAGCCTGACCTTTTGCTCAATAAGGGATAGACATTCTAGGGCCTTTTTCATAACAATAGGGCAAAGAAAGTTTTTGGTGGTTACAATCGATCACTTCTCCAAGTGGATAGAAGCCGAGGCCCTTAGCAACATTAACCTAGCTCGACTTATTAGCTTTTTCAGGAGCAATGTGATATTCAGGTATGACATACCCTATAAGATTGTTGCTAACAATGGTAAGCAATTCGACTCAGGAGCCTTCAGATCTTTTTATGGAGATTGGCACATTAGACTTCATTTTACCTCGATAGCCCACCCATAAACTAATGGCCTTACCGAAGTCACCAATAGAACCATCCTGTAAGGCTTAAAGAAGAAGTTGGAAAGCGAAAAGGCTAATAGGGAAGACAAGCTAAACATCATATTATGGGCTTACAGAACCACACCTTAGCAAGCAACAGGGCAAACCCCTTTCTCCTTAGCATATGGAACCGAAGCAGTGGTACCAGTAGAGATAGGCATACTTAGTAAAAGAATAAAAGCGTATGAAGAACTCAGTAGCAATGAGAGTCTAAGGATCATCCTAGACTTGGCAGAGGAGTTTAGAGAGGATACGGCAGTCCGAGCTGAAGCATATAAACAAAGGGTGAGAAGATAATTTAACAAGCAAGTTCAAAGCAGGCAATTTAGAGAAGGAGATACAGTATGGCGAAAGGCAGGGACAACAAAAGGCTCGACAGACATGGGTAAATTACGGCAGAAGTGGGAAGGTGCCTCTGAAGTTTCAAAACAGTTAGGCCCGAACACATATAAGCTGAGAAAGGTTGAAGGAGCTAAGTTACCTCGGACATGGAATGCAGATAATCTGAAAAGAGCATATTGTATCTCCAATCAGTAATATGTAAAGTAACTTTATATTTGAACAATAATAAGACCTCATGTTTTTTCACTTAATGTATCATGCCATTCAAAAATCAAAATGGCATAATGCATTAAGTTTTTCCAGAAGGATCTTATTTAGAAATTTTTTCTTTTCAACCTTCACATTAGTTCGTCAGCTTGGACCTAAGCGGTCCATTAATTAAGACCATTTGCTCGGACATACCTAGTTTGCTAGTTCGAACCTAAGCAGTCCCTTAATTAAGTCCATTCATTCGAAAATACGTAGTTCGCTAGTTTAGACCTAAGCGGTCCCTTAGTTAAGTTTATTAGCTCGGACAGGCATAGTTTGCCAGCTCGGACCTAAGCGGTCCCTTAATTAAGTCAATTAGGTCAAGTGGCGAACTGTATATGTCCAAGAGCTTGGACATATACAGTTCGCCACTTGACCTAAGCGGTCCCTTAACTAAATTCAAAAACACGCAGCTCGCCTAATAAGAGTTAAAAAAGTCATCAGGCTCGGCTATAGACAGTTCAGATTTTAACTTTGTGCAAAAAGACCAAACTTAACAAGCTTAAAAACGAAAAAGAAGCACCATCCAAAGTACTTAAACAAAGATGAAGAACTTAACACACTAGCAACAATAATAATTTTTCATCTATTAAATAAAAAATGATTTTATAGATGATTCACATGGCCTCCCGATTCAAAAGGATAAGTTAAAAAATCTTTCTACCTTACATAATTCTAAGTACAATATCTTCCCCTTAATCCAATTATGTATTTTTCTCAAAGGATCCATCCTCAGCTGCACCTCGGCCCTCTGAAGAAATAGGGTGAATATCTGCAGATACTTTAGTATCTACCCTCAAAAGAGACGAATAGTCAACAAGGCGATCTACATTCCCTTCTTCTTCCTCATTTTCGTCACCCCCATCCGGGTATACATCATTTATCCAACCTTAGTCTACTTCAAGTTGCTTCACCTTCAATCCAGCTAGAATGTTCGTCCTTAGGCTTAAGCATGCTCTAGCCAGATCATCTGCCTCAAACCTTTCTCATCTCGAAGCTTCTGTAGTTTATTCTCCATCTCCTTCATCTTACTCTCAAGATCTTTGTTCCTATTAAGCAGGCCCCAATTCTCTCCTTTTCTCTTATCTATATCAACCTCCCAAGCAGTAATATCTGCCTTATGCTGAGCCTCCTGCTCCTTCATCAAAACCTCAGCACTCTTTACCGTATCCTCCATCTTATTTTTCTTAACTTCCATCTCAGTACAATCTCCATTTAACTTGGTTATCCGAGTAAAGTTCACACTGTTGGCATTTATAGCCTGAAACAAGCATTGATTGATCAAATCCCTTATCGCCACATAATCCAGATGATCAAAATAGTGAGCATCAGCAAGAAGAAGTTAATGGCGAGCCAATTCTCGGTTGGGCCCGTCCTCCTGAAGGCTGCAGTTCGCCCCATACTTATGTAGAAAATAGCTCCAGATGTCCAACGATCTGGAAGGAACGGGAGGAGGAACAAGAGTAGGCACTTCCCTCTATCTTTTTCTAGGAGGCTTGAACGTCGGGCTTGATGGAGGCAGCTCAGCATGAGTGACCCTTCCAACAGTGTCAGCCTCAATTGGCTAAGTATCACATACCACAGAAGGTGCCTCCTTTTCTGCGCTCTCAGTAACGACCTTCCTTTTCATTACCTCGGCGACCTTGGCCATTTTAGAGCTCTTAGATTTCTTGGGAGCCATTTCTGCACAAGAATAACAAGGAAAAATTAAGCGAGGTTAGTGTAAAAGATCAAGGCGAAGTAACTAAGGACAAAATTTACCAAGGGGAGATGGGTCAGGTCTCATTGGTCCACTAGGGGAGCAGGTCAGATAACCCTCGGCTATCACCTACCTTAGATTAATAGATTCGAGTCCCCTACCCTTTATCAGCTGTACACAAATCTGATAATATGGGGTTGGTGAAGCAGGAAGGTGGTGAAGCTGATCCTCCGACCGACGAATTGGCACTCCAAACCGCCCAGGGCATTTAACAAAGAAAAACTTAGACTTCCAGTTCTTCAAAGAAGAAATCTTGGATTTCCTAGAGAAGATGTTGTAGTTGTTCTTCGCCTGAAGAAAGCAATGGTCTTTGTTCGAGCGAACGGAGAAGTGATAAAGCTCCCGAACCACTTGAGCCGTCAAACTATGCCCCTTTTTGCAGGCCAATGCTATTATGCTGCACGATAGCCTCAAAACGTTGAGGTGGAACTGCCTGATGGTAATATTATAGTCATTTAAAAATGATCTTAGAGGTTCAGATAAAGGAAACCGAACCCCAGATCGAAAGCTTTCTTCATACATCATGATGGAATCCTCTCCAACGGCTCGGTTACCCTCATGCCCTTCGAAGGTCTAATCAATTTATACTCTGGCAAGAGGTTTTACATATAATACACATCAAATAGCTCGCCCTCATCAATATCGGAGGTACGTCGGCGATCCTGACAATCTTCCTCCTACCTCTTGCCTCGCCCACCCCTTGTCCATGTCCTCATAGTGCTCATCACTGGACTGGTTGTGTAGTACTTGAACATCCTCATCCCCAAAGGAACCCATGGCCCCAGCTAATGAAAAAAGGAAAGAAGAAAAGTATAAAAACTTATTTGGAACTTAGAAAGGGAATTCTAGAGTGAGACGCTCTAGTGATCAGGAAATGGAAAGTGAGTCAAATGAAGGGGAATAAAGGCCCTATATAGGCCAGGCGAGGTACTAAACAGTCCCCTCATCAAATGAAGCAACTCTTCAGGTGCCCCCCTAAGACCAACGCTTTGTTCTCTTCAAAATCAAGCCATCATTACCTGGCATTTTTTTTTCAAGCAACACAATAAAAGCTTGTAAAAAATAATAATAATAACCAAAAAATAATAGACAGTAAAAATGCATAAATATTATATTTGGACATAAAATGACCAAATAACTAAAAGGGGGACTACTGTTAACATACAATAATAAAGTATATTAAAATAATAAAAATAGATTCCTAAATAAACTCCAACTACCAACTAATAAAGGATTCATAATCCTTACCTTAAAATAAAGATCACAAAATTCAGTATATATACTATATATTTACTCCAAGGATGGGTTAATTTCACAATCTACAACACTTCAAATTCTGAGAGTGGAACAGTTCCTATGCCAACAACTCCTGCTCTATCGAAAACGCACTTTTTTTTCCCTGCAGCCTTCTATTGTGTGACCTAGGCTGTTTCTTTAGAACTATCCATAAAAAATAATAAAAGATTGGCTTCTAGGTTTAGCCTAAACGTCTCTTATATATTTTTCTAATTAAAATTAAAATTAATTTAATTTAATTAACCTTTTAATTAGTTCTAAATAACATAGGCACAACAGGGACCCATAGGAATAAAATTAATAACGCTACCTTATAATAATAATATATCTATACAACCTTTAAAATATTATTACAATAAATTATGAATTATTCCATTAAAAATTCATAATTAAAATCCTTATTAATTTCGAATATCCTAACATTAAAATAAACTCCATGTGTTAAGATTACAGATACCTATCAATTAAATTAAATTACCAACTATTCAATTTAATTGACAATTTAATTTTTCAAGAATTCCACTTAACTTATATCATGTGTTAGATACAAAATTCACCTACAGGGTTTTACATAAGGAAAACTTATAAGTTTCTCAAGGGGTATCATTAATCCCTATACCGAGACACAAACTCTATCAATAAATTGATATTTCACAATTGCACATTGTTATTATCCAACTCACTTAGTTATTGCTCCATAATGAAACTCACCCTCTTAATGAATCAAAACAACAAACAACACACATTGCTAATAACAATCAAATCAAGATTAGGAGTAATTAATATATATCTATTAATGAGCTAGAAAATTTATTTTATTTAGTGTATAAAAATACTTATTCTCTATTTGGTCCACATTCAATACATGCAATATGTTGTGAGCACAAAAAGTTAGAATTTAACCATTCCCATAATCAAGATAAATTACATATAATCCTGTGCTACAATCATATCGATGGTTTGTCAGTTCCACATTAGATTGTGAACAAACTTTATATCTCATATGAATAATCAAGTCAAGATTGTCAGTTCCAACAGACAACAAACATTGCTAATAACAATCAAATCAAGATTAGGAGTAATTAATATATATCTATTAATGAGCTAGAAAATTTATTTTATTTAGTGTATAAAAATACTTATTCTCTATTTGCTCCTCATTCAATACATGCAATATGCACAAGCACAAAAAGTTAGAATTTAACCATTCTCATAATCAAGATAAATTACATATAATCCTATGCTACAATCATATCGATGGTTTGTCAGTTCCACCTTAGATTGTGAACAAAATGATTTAATCTTCTATGCATAGAATAAACTCTATACATCAAGTCATCCACAAGTATTGTGAATACTCAAATTTTGAGGCTCAAAAAGCCTGTTGGTTGACTTTGCTACAGTAAATTTGACTGTGCTACAATGAATTTGCTACAGCAAATTTAATTGTGCTACAGTGCATTTGCTACAGTAAATTTGACTTTTCTACAGTAACTTTGACTCACAAGGCTCAAAGAGCCAATTTTCCCGGACTGCAAACAGTCCGGCCGGACCGGAGGCCATTTCGGAAGTTCACCGGAAATATGTCAATATGGTACTTGAAACGTCCGGAATTTTACGAGGATCGCGGAACAGGTCCCGGAATATTTTTCGGAAGTCTGAAACTCCCAAAAAGGCTCTCGAAGCGAGGCACGGTGGCCACACCGGCCACGGCGGCGCCAGCCCACGCCAAGCGCGGGCGGGGCCTGGCGCCCAGCGCGGGAGAGGCCTCTCGCCCCGCGCGGGCGAGGCCTGTCGCCCCGCGCGGGCGAGGCCTCTCGCCCCGCGCGGGCGAGGCCCCTCGCGCCGCACGCGGGCGAGGCCTGTCGCCCCGCGCGGGCGAGGCCTCTCGCCCTGTGCGGGCGAGGCCTGTCGCCCCACCGACAGGGCGGTAGGTACCGCCTGGCCTGGCGGCAGCTACCGCCCAGATTTTTGAGCGGTGGCTACCGCCATGCCAGGCGGCAGCTACCGCCCGGGACCCGAAAATGGCCTATAAATAGGCCATTTTCAGGCTGTTTTTGGCACCTCTTGTCTGTATTGACGGACGAAACCTTCTCCCTCTCACGCTCCTTGAGTCTTCTTTACCGCTTTTTGCATTTAATTTAATTTTATTGCATTTATATTGTGTTATTTGACCACTAAAATAAAATAAAATTAAAAATTAATTAATATACCTAAACGAGGAGCTAAATCTGGAGTTAAGAAGTGGCCGACGATTAAATCAGGTACGTAATTAAAATTCTGCCTATTTAATTTTAGTACTTCATGCATATTTCTCTTCTACTCTCAATAAGTCTATAACTGCATAAATTCATTCATGTTATCATTTTTGGCAAATAAACCACTTTAATAAAATATGATTAAGTTTAATGCCCGGTTAATTAATAACCGTGGTAGTTAAGCTTAAATCCGACAATATTGGTTAAAGAGCCTAGTTAATTAATAACTATGGTTCGATTGCCTTTATTTCGAACAATCTCGCCTAAAAGTCCAATTAATCAATAATTGTGGCTAACGGCCTCATTTAATCACGTTTTTTGGCAACAAAATTGCCTACATTTAATCAATCAATTTTGGCAACTAATTGCCTACGGTCTAATCGATTTTTAGCAAACAAATTGCTTATAAATGAGATTAACCATTTTTTAGCGACAAATCGCTTAAAATCAATCTTTTGGCAAAATGCCTTTAAAATCAACCATTTTCGGCTCGAAGCCGTAAAATCGACATTTTTGGCAAAATGCCTTAAAATGAACCAATTTTCGGCCAAAGGCCTAAAATCAACCATTTTAGCGACAAATCGCTTAAATCGAACATTTTGGTAAATTAATTGCCTAAATCAACTCATTTTGGCCAAAGGCCTTAAAATCAATCATTTTGGCGACAATCGCCTAAATTACACATTTTAGCAAACGAATTGCTTAAATCAACACTTTTTGGCCAAAGGCCTTAAAATCAATCATTTTGGCGACAATCGCCCAATCACATCATTTTGGCAAACAGATTGCCTAAATCAATCATTTTGGCTAAGAGCCTTAAAATCAACGACTTTGGCGACAAATTGCCCGACAACCGTTTTTGGCACAAATGCCTTAAAACCAACACATTTGGCAACGAACGCCTAATCGAATCAATCGATCTTTTGGCAAGATGCCTAAATAAAAATGCACAAAGCATACACAAAATTATGCACAAAGCATACACACTCATGCACAAAGCATACACACTCATGCATAAAGCATACCCATTCAAAGCCCTTCAAAGAAGGCCTATCGAACTACGTTGACTTTGATCTTCCATTCAAACGGAAGTACGTAGGCACATTCGGGATTTCACCCCGGGTGGCAAGTCAAAATCACTCAAACATTTCATTAATCCATCATTCACCTTGCAAAGCATTCATCCATCGGTTAGTTCATCAGCATGACATAGTCTCGGGATCCACCTCGGGTTCGTAGATTGTGCCTTAATCATTGGGATAATTAATCTAGTAACTAGGTTAATTAAAATTGAAGTCATTCAGGGTTTTTTCCTAGTTTACCCTAAAATAATTAAACAAGGTGGCGACTCACACACTCACGTGCATTTCTTTCTTTTGTCATATGCATCACATGCCTATGTGCTTTTGGGGAAGGGGTTCACAAGTATAAGATAAAAGACAATAATTATAAATATACCATAAATGATTTATTAAATGTACATCTCAATTTCAACAATAAGAAATAATAGCTATACTATTACAAATGCATGGCTAATAGTATAAACTCTATCACTAATGTCATCTTTGAATCAGATTCCTAGCTTCTAGTGTAAGGGATGCACCGCAGTTTGATTGATAAGTTTTATTTTGGTTCTATAGTTTTGGATTTATTGAAAAAATGTATGAATAGTTCTATTTGCTTTGTAAAGAAATAAGAAAATCGTGTTGCTCATTTGCTAGCAATGCATGCTTATTCTGTGCCTAAGTATATGGAGCGAAATCGTCCTGCCAGCTCTTATTGTTAATACTTTATTAGCTTATTTGCTTTAATGAACTCTTTTACCCTTCAAAAAAAATATTGAACTTGCTCTCTTTTAGATTCTCGACCATATAAATCATAAGTACTATCATTTACACAACAAGCCCTAATCTCTCATTTTATAACTACATCATTTAAATAGATAAATTACTTTACAATAAGTGTTTCCAGTCTATTGGAATTAGAATTAATTTCTTATTTGAGGGACATGAGTTTTTCTCATTCAAACTAACTCTCGTTAGTCCATTTTACTCATTTTAAAGAATATAAGTTGTCAATTAAGTTACATCGACTCTTTATAAAAGATTCGACGTACTCGTGCCGGACACTGACACCTCTCTAACACTTCCAGAGACGTATCAGATATACTTTAAAAAATGTGTCATATTATTTATTTTATCTTATTAATTTCGAATATTTTAAGGATACATGCGAGACACTCTGAGGATACGTATTGAACACTTTATACACATTTGAAAATTCTGTAAGACTTTTCGATAACTTCATTAACAAAAATTTTAAATTGTTGTCTAAAATATATATTTGGTAATTATTAATACTTACACTATAAAATTAAAAGATACATATGACAAACTTTTCTCATAATTTACGATTTGTTATTTATTAATTACATATCTATTATTTTCAAATTCAAGAACTAATTTATAATTTTAATTTGAAATCAATAATTCACAAGGCTTTATATAAAAAAGACTCAACAATATTATGTTGAACGAATTAAAATGTAGAATATTAACGATGATTAATTTGATGTCTTTTAAAGATACCGAAATTCTTGAAATTCTCAATTGATCTCTAAAATAAGCCTAAGACACTATAATTTTCAATAATTATGTTATTTTGAAAATTTAACTAATGAAGTTGAAATAAGAAACTAAGCGTTTCTATTTGATATTTATGACTTGTTATAAATGATTATTTATTTATTTAAATTATTAATAAATTGTACTCCCTCCGTTCTATTTATAAAGAGAAAATTTTCTTTTTGGGTGTTCTATTTATATAGATAAATTTTCCTAATTTGGTAACTTTAGGACTAATGCCAAAACAAAAGGTCCAATATGCCCTTGCTTTGGTTTATAGATTAAACATTGATTTTGAGAGTATTTCAAGAAAGTGGTAGACATTATTGTGGTTGGCATTTAATGTTCAAAAATTGACTGAACCATGCATTAACAAAATGTGAGATTCAAACACATTATGCGCACAATTTCACCAAGAAGCTCATGCTTGAGACATTATGCGCACAACTCTAATAAATACTGAAGGGAGGAAAATTTCCTCCAAAAGACAATGCTTAAATAAAAATATTCGTGCCCATTTATCTTTCCTTTCATAAACTTTTTAAATGGCTAAAGAGAGAGATACATAACCTAAACCCTAATTTCATTGTTTAAATAAAAATAGTTGTGCTTATTTTTTGCATTATGCCAAATTCTATAAATTGTCTTAATGGATATGGATAAACTGTCTGCAACTTTATGAATATTACGAGCATTTGACTCACCCTTTTCAGTGTCAAAACATAGTAACATACAAATTGTATTTTTTTTTTACATCTCCAGTGATGTTTTTTTGTTTTTTTTTGTTGCCTTTTCGAGCATCTTCTGGAACTTTACTTGAGGGTGGTGTGGTTTAGATTCTACAGAAGATGGTTGTTCAGTGAATGACAAAGAGATCAAGTTTAAGGTTGATTGTTGAGTATAAGCACATGTTCTAAAGTTGCTAGCAAGTTTTGAAGGACTGTATTCAAATCAAAAGGAAGGACTATGTCCATGGCATTTGTGGATTAAATCTTAGAGTTGTGAACTCGTCCCTATTTAAATAAATTAAGCTTTAAAAATTTTGACTCCAAATTTCATTTTTTTACGCATAAATTGGAGAATAAAAATAAAGAATTTGAGGTTGAAAATTTTGGCTCCAACTTTCTTTCAACTTTCATGCCAATTTTTTCAATCCAAGTTTGATATTGAAATTTTAGTGCGCAATTGCAATTAAACAGTCACATTTTTTTGTTATTGAAAGTCTAAACAAATAAAATGTCTTATTTAAGCAACAGATCTTCTCTCTCATCATTTATCGCCTTTTATTGAAAATTAGAGACCACTTTAATATCTTTTCAAGGGTAAATTAGTAAGAAATCAACAAAAAAACCACTCCTTACTATTAGAAAAATTTTGACTTTCTCTGTATAAATAGAACGGATGGAATATTTATTTAGAGTAGGTGTTCTAAGTGTGTCAATCATACTTTTTTAAAAGAATTATCATGTTTGTATCTCGAATCTTAATATCTGTGTCTGCACAACCTAGATGATCGATTAAGGTAAACCCTGTTGAAGGTTGTTAGTAATTCAACAAACTTTAATCCTAATCAAAGATCCTAGTTTTCATCAACCGGATTAAGTTAACGAATGCAGGATTCAACCTGTACGTTGAAATATATATTACTGGGGCGCGCACACATATGTTTTTGCACCTGCACATATGTGGTATATATCAATCTCTCCAATTGGCCAATTATTGGTGAGATGCAACAAATTTCCGCACAAAGAAACAAAAATTGGAAAGGTTTACATAAATATTCTATGGTGTTTATTGATTACACGGAGTTACATTAAAGTGAAATAATTCACTGTTTGTCCTTTGGAGAAGAGGTCTAATTTGTTTTTTCTCATGGCCTCACATCGCACAAGCAACCAAGTTAATCTCATTTTTATATATAATTATATCAGAAGAAGGCAATTAATTAGGGTACCCATCAATCACTAAACTCAATGCAAAAGTTATATTAATTAATTAAAATAATAAATTAATTATTGGATTTTGTATCAAGTAATATTGCACGGGAACATGTTCGACAAAAGAGTGGCCGGCTAAGGCAACTTCTTTAACCTATGCTTTACCCTTAATTCTACTAATTAATTAAAGTCATAATTATTATTATTATTATTGGTTTAGCATAAAAAGAAATATTAAAGATTAATTTTCCTGCTATGTTGACCAAGCTACATGGTTGAGAAGGGAGACAATTGCCTCCCTCTCATTTGGAAAAAAAGAAAAATTCCTTAATAAGATTAATGTTTGAATATCGTCCATTGAGAGATTCCTATTAAGAGTAAAATGCTCCGGCATGTATTTCTCTTCTATCTATAAGGATCACATTTAAAGAAAAAGAGCACTAATCATTCATTTCAACACCTGTTGATAGTATATGTTGAGCTTTATATAAAAAAAATGAAATATATATATATATATATATATATATATATATATATATATATATATTTGGAAATGAGTGATTAATTAGAAATATGAATCAAGTTACATCACAAATGAGACATTAGGGTTTTCATAAAATAAAAACAAATTAAAAATAAAGGAAATAAGACTGTTATAGACATTGACATGAGTGCATGTAGGTATTTGGATTGAAATCCTCTCATGTAAACTTAACTAGAGCATATATTATCAATCGTTCTCATGATTTAACCGAAACTATTAGTTGAACTCAAAGTTATTTGTTAAATTAGATCAAGTTTAAGATTTAGTTTAGGACAGGACTAATATGTTACAAGTCGAATTCTAAAATCCCCAATAAAAAAAGAGAGATTTCCAATTATTTAAACACATTAATTGTTGCAAATCCTATTATACAATAATTGGAATTTATAATTAATACTGAATTTAACGGTTTGTAATCTAATATAGCTGGCAATGTTTGGGATAACCAACATGATTTTTTTTTTTTTTGAAATAAAGAAAAATTTTATTAAGAACAATAAAAAGAAGACAAACACAGCGTAGGGTAGACATGTAGGAAGCGCTCTCGAATTTAACCCCACTAAACACACTGCAGAGAGGGGCGAAGAGGCTTAACTGTGACTAAATCTTAAGCCGGATTAAGCGGTTCCTAATAATAGAGTTTGGATACCGGTGGTTTACAGCAAAAAAAAAAAAAAAAAAAAAAAAAAAAAAAAAGGACAAACAAGTATGGATTGAATCCCAAATTGAAAGACTAGCACGTTGATAAGAGGCTCGTACCAAATGAGATCTTATATTAGCTTGGTTTCTAATCAAATGAACAGAAAATATCGTTACAACCACAAAGAATATACTTAAAATGCTCAATAAGCTTACCCAAATCGGAACGATCCACGCCTAAAGAGTACAAAGCATAAACAACAATTAAATCTCACAATTTGTTTCACTTTTCTCATTTTGGTGGTCTTCTATATCTATCTACCCATGCCCCTATCGTAGTCATGTTTTGAATGGGTTTTATCATATAGATTCCATGCGTATTCAGCCTCAGCCATGTTATTCACATAACATCTTTTAATGGTTCATAGTAAAATTTTTTTTTTATTTAAAAGAAGGTGTACAAATCAAAAATAATTCTAACAATAAGCCAAAACAGTACTTGTCTGCTAACCCTGATACTCTTGTCATTTTAGTGTAAGCTCAAGGTCTTTTTAAGTTCACATTTTTTGCTTGGTACTATCTGCGTAATTATTGAAACAATGATCTTTCTCTACTATATATATCCTTCAAGTAGCTAATATAAGCTATCTCTCAACAACCCATTCCCTTTCTTTCTTTCTCCCAAAACTATCAGACAAAAAACTATGTACAGAGAGATTTACGTAACTCATAACTATAACTCATATTTCTTGAATCTTGAAGACATTTTCAAATCTAAAACCATATAATCCCTGGCTTTTCAATCCATCCACTAATAATCTTCGACACTTGTCAAACAATAAACAACTCAAAGCTCCCTTCCTCTCTTTCCCATCATCTAAATTGCTTTTTAGAATTTCAGATACCTTCTATTCACGTTAAACCCTAATAGAGTTAGTCATGAAAGCTGAACTAAGAGCAAACACTACTACGTCGATTCCTCTTCAAAAACCTAATCTTTTAAGAAACCCACAAAATCCCCTTTCTGGTGCACTTAAAGGCTGTCTTGGAAATCTCGATGGAGCTTGTATAGAGAAGCTTCTACTGCACTGTGCTAGTGCCCTAGAAAGCAATGACGGCACTTTAGCTCAACAAGTGATGTGGGTTCTTAATAATGTTGCTTCTTTAGTTGGTGACCCTAATCAAAGGCTTACTTCTTATTTCTTAAGGGCACTTATTTCTAGGGCATCTAAGATTTGCCCTACACCAACAAATTTTGATGGTAGTAGTGCAGTCCAAAGGAGGCAAATGAGTGTTATTGAACTTGCCGGGTACGTTGATTTAATCCCTTGGCATAGATTTGGGTTTTGTGCATCCAATAATGCAATTTTTAAAGCAATTGAAGGTCATCCTAAAGTTCATATTTTAGATTTTAGCATTACTTATTGTATGCAATGGCCTACTCTTATAGATGCTTTGGCTAAAAGACCAGAAGGGCCTCCTTCACTTAGAATTACTGTACCCTCTTGTAGACCACCAGTCCCTCCTTTGCTCAATGTATCAACTGAAGAAGTTGGCCTCCGTTTAAGCAATTTTGCAAAATTTAAAGAGGTTCCATTTGAATTCAAAGTGATAGGCGATGAGATCTCGTGCAAAGAATCTTCTACCTTCGATTTTGAGTCACTATTAACTCATTTGACTCCTTTACTGAATCTTCGAGACGATGAGGCCTTAGTAATAAACTGCCAAAACTGGCTTCGTTATTTGTCTGATGAGCCTAATGGAAAAGTTGAAGATGCTTCTTCTCTTAGAGACGCTTTTCTTCGTACTGTAAAAGACCTCAATCCTTGTATTGTTGTAGCGGTTGATGAAGATTCCGATTTGAGCGAATCAAATCTTACTTCAAGAATTACTACTTGCTTTAATTATTTATGGATACCGTTTGATGCGTTGGAAACTTTCTTGCCTAAAGATAGCAATCAAAGGATTGAATATGAATCCGATATTGGTCATAAAATAGAAAATATTATTAGTTATGAAGGGTTACAAAGGATCGAGAGATTAGAATCTGGGGTTAAACTATCACAAAGAATGAAGAATAATGGATTCTTTAGTGTTCCATTTTGTGAAGAGACTATTAGAGAAGTAAAGTATTTGCTAGATGAGCATGCAAGTGGTTGGGGCATGAAAAGAGAAGAAGATATTTTAGTGCTAACATGGAAAGGTCACAACTCAGTTTTTGCAACAGTTTGGGTTCCGTACGGTTGCTTAGAGGATTAAATGGGTGTGGACTTAAGTGGCTGGTTTGGTCCTCCAATGAGATGGGATTGGATAGGTTTTACTTTATTAATGGTCCTATATTGGCGAGCCAATATTGACAAAACATAAAATGGTGTCTTTTCTAATTTTTTTGTAGTTTCCTGTTAGTTTCCTCTTTGTCAAAAAGGCTGCAAATGGGCATGCACAAGACAAGAAGGGGAAATGTGGCAACAATTTGTATTTTGTTCATTAGCTAGCTATTATCACATGGAAGGCAAAGAGGGAAAACGTATATATTGTCTTCGTATGAGACAAAACTTAATCCTTTATCACTTTGCTTTCCCTCTTCTACTTTTTGATTTGGCAATGTTCAAAGCAGGTAAACTAGCCAAAAATTAACTATTCTTTTCTTAATCAGCATTACTATTTTCTGTCCTTCATAATATAACTGATTTCCAAGAACATTGCATATTTCATAAGTACTTCCATTTCCATACGAGGTACCTTAATTTTATTTTTGTCTCTGTTGGTTAATTTGTATGCATAGTATTCAATTTAATTAGAGGTATATAATTCATATTAATTTGTATGCAATATGAAGATAATTCTTCGACATAAGTAAATAATATTGTATTTGATATTTGATGCAATATAATTGATTTTAGTACATTAAACGATACAAACCACATAAGGACTTGACTATAAATAATCTTTTTGATAAAAATGTGAAATCATAGAATACTTTTTTGATATTTCTCTCTTAAGAAAAAAGAAAAATAATAAAAATAATATGTCGTTTTCTTAAAATAATATAAGGTTTTATGTTTAAGCGATCTTTAATGATATAATTTGTAAGTACATTCTTTTATAGGAATGATACATAGATATAGGAAGAGTGATTTTGAGGATGGTTGGTACTTGGTCGGATGCTGAAATGAAAACAATGTAACAGGAGGTATAGTCTACTGTGTATAGACTCGAATTTCGGGAAATAATTAGGACCACTCGACTCTCACTACCTTCATTGAAGAGTCACCTTCATGTACAACATGTACAGCTAATAGGATGTGGCAGTAGAAAATCAGAAAAATATATGTGATATATGTTTATACTATTGTCCACATCAAAAAACACATGTTGTCTCTGCTCTTTTTACTTCATAAATTGAGTGCTATCTTACAGAAAAGAGAGTGGAACACTCATCTATTCGGTAAAATGAATTGTTCTAATTACTGTTTGAGTAGTTTTTCATAAAACGCTAAAAATTAAATAATATTTTAATTTCTAAAAGTTAGTTCAAATGTTATATTATCGAATACTAAAAAATAGCGTTAATATGATAAAGACGCTAAAATCTACTTAATAAGCTATTGGTGAACATAGCCATAATAGAGAGCAAGTATTCAGTCAGCTCAATTCAATTCAAAGTGAACAACAAAACACAATTGAATTTTATTAAGAGAAAGAAGATAACAAGAACTACAAATTCTCAACTCTAATGTTCTATATAACTCAAAAGATCTACAACTAAGAAATCCTATACCAGATATGGACTATAAAATGGAATGAATAGCCTAAATCGAATCTGCCAACTTCTCCTGAGATAAGAAAAGAAGGCAGATGGCAAGGCTATTGTCAGAAATAGCAGTATAATCATTGAAGATGGAAAATCAGATTGAAAAACCACCACATCCCTACCACAGTAAGAGGAATTGGAGCCGATCGTTGATTTCGAGAAAGAAAATACTTTCAATCTCTAAAAAATTAGCGACAGAGAAGAAAGCAAAGAGATTAAGGTGCCAGAGGCTTAACTATAAAGAAATTAAGCGATAATTGCATAAGAATGAAAGAAAAGATAGATAAAGAGTTGAGGTTCAGGTGGCCATAATAAAGAAAACTAAATATTGCTATTTCTTACCGAAAACCCCAAAATGGAGAGAAAAAGTATTATATGATAAAGCTGATTAATAAACTAATTATTAATTATTGACAATGATTTTCGCAAACATACGAAATCGCAACAAGTAATATATAGAATGAGTAGAGTATCGTTCCCACGACGATTATATACAAGTACCAAAATTATGTTAACCTACTATTATTTAAACGGTAATAAGGAGAGTTATTTTAAGAAATTAAATTCAACAAATAAAAGAGAATAAAAAGAAATCAAGCAAAGCTATTTTGATTAAAAGAAATCAAGGTTTAAAAGCTATTAGGGATTCTTACTTCACCTAATTCTATCCAATTTATTTTATTAGTTCGTTAATCAATTTTAATTGTTCAAGTAAGGGAAACAACCCTAAATTCACTAACAAGCTCTCTCAATGTATTGTTAGCTATTTTAACACGGTCTCATTATATATATTCCAATAGTGCAATCAAACATGAATTAAATCATTAAGTTTTATGGTTTGTTTTGTAAATTCATAACCTAAGGTCATTAACTTATGAAAACCTCTCATTCAAACTGTGTAGCTTCCGCATCAAATTATTATTCTCATGTAATTTATTACCTTTTTCATATCAAAAACCCTTCTCCCGATAGTGATTAATGAAATAAATCAATCCAGAGGAGAAATTCTGCCTAAAAGCATTAAGTTCAATAATAAATTATAGAAAAACAAATCTAATATTATAAATTGGAAAAGAAATTAAGCTACATCAAACCCCTAGTATGAGAGTTTAGTTTGACATAGTAATTAAATAAAACTCAATTAAACTTGAAAATAATTTCATAATCAATGTGAATAATAAAAGTAAAAACAAGATTAAGAGTTTAGATATAAAAACTAGTCAACAATTAATTCTGGACAACTTCCTTGAATCTTGACACAAATCTTGAATGCTTGAAGTCTTGGAGAGAGAGAGAGAAATTAATCGAACAAAGATAGTAGAACCAGCGATAGCATATACAACAAATCGATTCTCTCTTTATATAGACTTCTTGTGAGAAAATCCAACTTTGTTTAGGAAATAGAATCTTCATTAAGTAAGAAATCTTTTGGAAATAAAAAATTGCTTAGGCTTTGAATTTCTTCTTAATTAGGACTCTCTCATGCCCCTAAATAGGATTAGAAATTGATTTGCACGTCAGGAAATCATCTTACGTGTGCTCATGCAAGTGGTAGGGACTGGCTGGCGTTCTCAACTTAAAATAAAACTTGATTTTCAGCACGAGCATGCTGTGCGGCACGATCTGGGCGTGTCGGAGCCTGAGTTCTCAGGATGGTTTAGAACGGACTGTGCTCAGGGGCACGTCTAGAGAGGAATCTGTGGCACGGGCGTGCCACATAGCACAGTTGAGGCATGCTAGGCTCTGAATCTCCATGATGGAATGTAGCATGGGCCGTGCTCAGGTAGACACGCCTTTGGATTGATGTCCTCTTGTGGCACAGGCATGCCAGATAGCACGGCTAGGGCGTGCTAGGGCATGAATCTCCATGCTGATTTTCCTTGATTTCAGCACGGGCGTGCTGAGTTGCACCGCCAGAGCCTAGAGCTTGAGAGTTTTACTTTATTTTGCTCTTTTTTGTGCCAAAATCCTACATATTGCCTTAAGATCAACCAACCTATGTTTCAAGGAAGCTTTGAATAAAAATAGAAATAAAACTAAATAAAAACTAATTAAAGTAATTAAAACTACTAAAATTCCTAATAAAAATCATATTAAAAATACTATAAAATACACTTATCAATTATTATTAGGGAAAAAATAAATGTTTGAGGAAGAGATGGTTTGAGGAATAAAGATCAGTTTGTGAACTTTATTGAACAAATTGAATGGATAATTTGAGAAAGAAGAAGAGAGGAAAAAGAAAAGAATAAAGAAAATAAAAAAAATTCAATTGTCTTTGGTTTAGGATAAATAAAGCCCATTTTTTTTCTTTAAATACAAATTAAAAGTAAACACTTCACAAAATATGCGAAAGGACTATATGGTGTAACACAATCAATGTATAAAAAGACAATAATTTATTTAAAAAAAAAAAAAAGAGGACGCACTAATGAATTATAGTATTATGCATTGTTAGAATATATTATAGATATGTGAGAATATTTTGTAATTAGTATAAAGTATCCTATATAGTTATAGCTATGATCTATTACCATATTTGTATTAATCTTTGGTCTATTTTAATAGAGTCAATAGATAATTACGGTTCCTATTCAAAAAGGGATAGAGTCCTATTTTTGGTTGAGTTTTGTATGTAGATAGAGTTCTTCTGTAAACAAACTCTGATGTACATATCTCTAACCTTACACAGTAATGAAGAGACTTCAACCTCAATATTACTCTTTATGGTATCAGAGCCTAACTCTCTAACGAGAATCAGTTTTTTTTAATCTTCTTCTTTTCTTTTGCTTCTACAATAGACTTTCATCATGTCAGAATCATCTAGCACACCATCTATTGTGCACTCCTTTACACCTGGTGCTGCCAACGTTGTTCCTCCATTACATCAAATTATCACCTTTAATCCAGCCTCACAACTGCCAATCAAACTTTCCAACAATGCAAATTTCTCCACATGGAAGGCACAAGTTCTAACTCTCATGTGTGGATATGACCTGTTTCACTTTCTTGATGGTTCTATTTCACCACCGTCTCAAATTGATGCTGATTTGACGGTCTGGTTCGACAAGACAATCTTATCTGTAATGCCTTAATAGCATCTGTAGAACCCACAATAGCACCGACTGTTGCTTCATCCTTGACCTCGAACCAGGCTTGGGATCATCTACATACCACATATGCTAACAAATCTCAGACTCGTATCTTTACTCTTCGAGACATTTTGTCCAAAATCACTAAAGACAGCAAATCCATCACTGATTACTTGAGAGAGATACGCTCAATTTCAGATGAGTTAGCTGCAACTAGTTCTCCGATTGATGCATCTGAGCTTACTGTCAAAGTACTCAGTGGATTGGGGCCAGACTATAAAGATATAAGTGATGTGATTTGTGCTAAAGACACTCTTATCAGTTTTGAAGAGATGCAAGACAAGCTTGCTGATCATGAACTTTTCCTCAAACATGAGGAAGCAAAAAAACCAGCAGCTCCTATTACGGTTCAGATTGGACAATCACCTCGTGGGAATAATTCTAGCTCAAATGCATCCGAATCACGTTCCAACCTTCGTGGGAATAATTCATCAGGCTCAAGAACCTCTACTAGACAGTTCCGTCCTCAATATTATGGCAATTTCAGACCATTCATCAATAATAATCAGCGAGTTTTCCAAGTACCACAACAACAATCGCAAGGTTGGAGGCCTTCTAATCGGTCCAGAACTTAGTGTCAGTTATGTGGGGATTACGGACATATAGCATCTAACTGCCGTTCCCACTCTCATAATCATTTTGAAGCCAAAGCCATATTTGCTGCCAATAACAGTCATGATTATAATCCATGGGTGGTGAACAGTGGAGCTAATCAACATGTCAGGGATAATCCCATGAATCTTGCGCGTCTGCATGAATATACAGACTTAGAATGTATCACTATGGGCAATGGTAATTGTATTCCTATCACCCATACAGGTTCTATTTCTCTTCCTACACCCAACCGCAATTTTTCTTTATCTGATGTTCTTTGTGCTCCTAACATTCAAAAGAAATTAATTTCTGTTTCAAAGTTTACTAAGCAAATAAATACCTCCATTGAATTCCTTCCCCATTATTTTCTTGTGAGGGATTTGAGCACGGGGGCACCTCTGGTTCGCGGGATGAATAACGATGATCCCGTTCTCACAATCATTTTGAAGCCAAAGCCATATTTGCTGCCAATAACAGTCATGATTATAATCCATGGGTGGTGGACAGTGGAGCTAATCAACATGTCAGGGAAAATCCCATGAATCTTGCCTGTCTGCATGAATATACAGACTCAGAATGTATCACTATGGGTAATGGTAACTGTATTCCTATCACCTATACAGGTTCTGTTTCTCTTTCTACACCCAACTGCAATTTTTCTTTATGTAATGTTCTTTGTGCTCCTAACATTCAAAAGAAATTAATTTCTATTTCAAAGTTTACTAAGCAAATAAATACCTCCATTGAATTCCTTCCCCATTATTTTCTTGTGAGGGATTTGACCACGGAGGCACCTCTGGTTCGCGGGATGAAAAAAGATGATCTGTATGTGTGGCCATTTCAACATTTCAAGCCTGTCCAATTTTCTACCAATTTCGCTGTGTCACTACCAAGTCCTGAGGTCTGGCATCATCGTCTAGGTCACCCCAATGTCCGTAATCTTAAGTCAGTGATACATTCTTATTCATTTGCATTGTGTTAAGTTCAATATGTTCTCTTCATGTAATTCGTGTCTCTGTAATAAGAGTACCAGACTTCCATTTTCGCATAATACGTTAAAAAGCACAAAGCCATTAAATCTTATTTATACGAATTTTTGGGGCCCCTTTTCAATAGAATCAATTGATAAAAAGAGGTTTTATGTCATTTTTGTTGATCATTATTCGAAATACACGTGGATTTTTCCTATTACCAAAAAAAGTGATGTTGCATCCATATTTTCCACCTTTAAATCAACTGTTGAAAATTTCTTTGAGGTCAAAATAAAAACTGTTTATTCTGATGGAGGAGGTGAATACTTAGGTCTTAAAAGTTTTCTTTCTTCCACTGGAATTCAACACATGGTGTCACCACCATACACACCTCAACGTGTAGCTCAGGCTGAAAGAAAACATCGTCACATAGTTGAAACTACCCGAACCTTATTACATCAAGCATCTCTTTCGTAAAAATTTTGGTCCTTTGCGTGTGCAACAGCTGTGTTTCTAACAAATCGTCTACCTTCGACAACCCTTGCTTCTCATTCACCATATCAAATTCTTTTTAATTGTGATCCTTCTTTCTCTAAAATACGTACATTTGGGACTATGTGCTACCCTTGGCTCAAACCATGCACCAATCATAAACTTGAACTGAGATCGCGTCTATTTGTCTATCTAGGTTTTTCATCCCAATATCATTACCATCAATGTTTTGATCCTTTAGCATGAAAATTATTTCTTACTCGGGATGTGATTTTTTTGGAGCACATTTTTCCTTATCAGACCATATTCAAAGATATTGAGTCCACCATAGATGCTACTACTTGGTACTCTCAAAATCATGTTAATAATGAGTAGAATTCTAGTTTGCAATCTGACCTCACGTTGAATGAGTATATACCCGTGCCACTTTTTGTTAACAAGTCAGCAGCTCCTTGTTAAGTGGCCACACCTACATCTTCATCTGCTTTAACCGTTGTACACGATGGGTCTTCAGAATCCTCTCCATCTCTAGGTACTACTTCTTACTCACCTTCTGTCCCTATTTTGGATTCACTTGTGTCAACTTCTTCTGGTCATACATCCTAAATAGTAACTCCCACTCCTGCTGAACCCACACGAATGGTCACACGGTCACAGCATAGTATCTTTAAACCGAAATAGATTTTTGACTATCTTGCAGTTGTTCCACATCGAAATGTTCCTACCACTGTTACACAGGCCCAGCGTGATGCTCATTGGCAACAAGCCATGAGGGATGAATTTGATGCTTTGCTTTGAAATCAAACTTGGGAATTGGTTCCAAAACAACAAAATCAAAATGTTGTTGGGTGCAAGTGGCTGTTTCGGATTAAGTATAAAGCAAATGATGAGCTTGACAAATACAAGGCACAGCTTGTTGCTAAGGGATTCGCTCAGCGGCCAGGTATTGATTATCACTCTACATTTAGTCCAGTTGTTAAGCTTGCTAAAGTTCGATTGGTTTTAACTATAGCATGTCAACAACACTGGCCTTTGCGTCAATTAGATGTTAACAATGCTTTCCTTCAAGGGAAGCTTGATCATGAAGTGTATATGAGTCAACCGCTTGGCTTTGAAAGCTCAACTCATCCAGATTATGTCTGCAGACTACATAAGGCTATTTATGGTCTTTGGCAGGCACCACGAGCATGGTTTATGTCCTTAAATAATTTTTTACTCAGCTATGGTTTTATTGGGGCCAAGTCTGATAGTTCCTTATTCATACTTAATCGGTCCAGCATCATCATCTACCTTTGAGTATACGTAGATGATATTATTGTTACTGGAAATTCTAAGACTGCTCTCTCTCATATGATTACTGCTCTTGCCAACCATTTTTCACTTAAAGACTTGGGTGCCTTACATTTTTTCCTTGGAGTGGAGGTGTTGCATAAATCTGAAGGGTTAGTTTTGTCTCAATCCAAATATATTTCTGAATTACTGCAGAAGTATAATATGCATGAGAGCAAGGGTGTACATTCTCCTATGTCCAACTCAGTTACTTTTCGGTTAGATGATGGCTCGGCTGCTACGGATGTTGAAAAATATCATGAGGTTTTAGGAAAACTACAATATCTATCATTTACTCGACCAGATATTAGTTTTGCGGTTAATAAATTGTCTCAATTTATGCACTCACCGACAGTTATAAATTAGCAAGCGGTAAAGAGAGTGCTCAGGTACTTAAATCATACAATGCATTATGGGTTACTACTGAGACATTCTTCTCCTATGACTCTACAAGTATATATCGATGCAGATTGGGCTAGTGATCCACATGATCGTTCCTCAACATCTGGTTATATCACATATCTAGGAACCTCTCCGATTAACTGGTCATCAAAAAAACAAAGAACAGTTACCAGGTCTTCAACCGAAGCTGAATACAGGGCTGTTGTTGGTGCAGTTGCAGAAGCAAATTGGATAATGAATTTGCTAAAGGAACTTCATATAAGATTGGCACAAGTACCGACTATTTATTATGATAATGTTGCTGTCACTTATCTTTGTAAAAATCCGGTATTTCATAGTTAGATGAAGCATATTGCTGTGGACTTTCACTTTGTTTGGGATCAAGTTCATCATGAGATTATTAAGATTCAACACGTTCATTCTGCTGATCAACTCACTGATTCATTAACCAAAGCATAACCAAAAAAACTTTTCCGTCACCAGTTGTTCAAGTTAGGTGTTGTTGAGTTCACCCCTAACTTGAGGAAGGATAATAGAGTCAATAGATAATTACGGTTCCCATTTAAAAGGGGATAGAGTCTTATTTTTGGTTGAGTTTTGTATGTAGATAGAGTTCTTCTATAAACAAACTCTGCCATACATATCTCTAACCTTACATAATAATGAAGAGACTTCAACCTTAATATTATTCTTTATATTTAAAACCTAATGTGCTTGAAAGAATAATCAAGCAAAGCTTCGAACCCTCTTATTTCTCATGGTATTAGAGCCTACACGTTAGGTCCAATTTCTTTCTTCCTCTAGTTCTGTTTCTAGTTCAAGGACAATAGCCTATTCCTTTTTCTTTTCTTTTTGATGTTAACAAAGCAGATTTTCTTTTTAATGTTAACAGGCATCAGACTCTCCCTTGCTAAAACACCCATTACCATAAATCCTTTTATCCTACTGACTGCCTAGACAGAACCGTCAACTGCCAGCGACTCTAGAAACACAACTGCATCACTGAAATCCTCATTAGTGACCACCAAGGCTGCCAAGGCATTCTGCTAATTAGTACATGTGCCAGCATATGATCACTTTTCCGGCAACAGATTCACCAGCGACTTACACTGTCGACTCATCTCTCTTCGGTGACCATCCTCAACTGCTTCGTTGTTATCGGTACTTCCTCTTTCTTCTTACAAGATATAAAACGTCACCTTTTTTGCAAGGTATGATTTTTGTTATTGAACCATGACTGAAACTCCTATTGACCCTATATCACCCAATCCATTCAAACCTCTTTTCTCCGGTAGCCCAACCATTACTACTGTTAAGCTAATAGGCAGTAACAACTATGTTTCCTGGTCCTCTTCAGTTGAATTATGGTTCATGGGACAAGGATATGATGACCATTTAATTAAAAATGTTAGTGATATTATTGCCACAGAAAAGGAAAATTGGTATAAAATTGTTACTCAGTTATGCAGTTTATTATGGCATTCTCTTAATCTCCATTTACTTCCTTTATTTCAATCTTGCAAAACTTGTTTTAATGTCAGGACCAAAGCCAAGACATTATAGACCAATGACATACAACAAATATACAAAGTTATTTCTGATATTGTCAATCTATAGCAAAATCAACAGGATACGGCTCATTATCTTAGACAGGTTGAACATTATTTGATGAATTCAATTATATCATGTCTTTCTCAGAAAGTGTCACTACAAAAAATAATAGAGGAATAAATTCTTCATGGTCTTAGCACTCATAGGTCTTCGATCTGATCTTAGTATAGTTCAAGATCAAATACTGATAGTTTTTGTCATTCCCACTTTAGAAGATATCTCTGCTCGTCTTTTTCACATCTCTATGACTTCAGCTTCACCACCTAACATTGAAGCATCTGTGTTTGCACCTGTCGACTCATCTCTCTCCGATGACCATCCTCAGTAGCTTCATTATTACCAATACTTCATCTTACTTCTTCCAAGGTATAAAATGTCTCCTTTTTTGTCAAGGTATGATTTTTACTATTGAACCATGACTGAAACTCCTATTGACCCTCTTGCACCCAATCTATTCAAACCTCTTTTCTCTAGCCCAACCATTACTACTGTTGAGCTATTACACAGTAACAACTATGTTTCCTAGTCCTCTTTAGTTGAATTATTGTTCATGGGACAAGTATATGATGGTCATTTAATTAAAATTGTCAGTGATATTGTGCCACAGAAAAGGAAAATTGGTCTAAAATTGATGCTCAGTTATGCAGTTTATTATATACCTATGACCTATTGTAAGTTTTGGACCAAAGCCAAGACATTATATACCTATGACCTACAACAAATATACAAAGTTGTTTCTGATATTGTCAATCTATAGCAAAATCAACGGGATATGGCTCGTTATCTTGGACATGTTAAAACATTACTTGATGAATTCAATTATATAATGCGTTTCTCATCAAGTATCACTATAAGAAAAACAAAGGAATAAATTCTTCATGGTCTTAGCACTCATAGGTCTTCGATCTGATCTTAGTACAGTTCAAAATTAAAAATTGATAGGTTTTGTCATTCCCACTTTGGAAGATATCTCTACTCGTCTTCTTCGCATCTCTGTGACTCCAGTTTCACAACCTAACATTGAAGCATTCGTGTTTGCAGTACAAAATGATAGTTGAAAGTGGAAAGGTAATAAATTTAAACAATGTACTCATTGTGACAAGCCTGGTCATACTCAGGAAACTTGTTGGATATTGTATGGTAAACCACCCATCATCAGTCTACTAGTACTGGACGATCTATTGGTCATTTGGTTCAGATTAATGGAGCTGGAATTCTTCCAAAATAAAGAATTCTTGATATTGCAATCTTCAATGAATACTTATAATAAAGCAAAGAAATCCTTGATAGTAGCAAAAAAAAAAAGTTATTTGATAGACTAAATTTCCAATTGAGTTATAATTTAAATATTTGCCCTTTATTGTCATAATAATAGATATAATATTAAAACCAAAGTATAATACAATTTTCAACAAAAAATATACAATAATTTTAAAAAAGAAGCATTGAATTATTAAAAAAATTACAATAATGATTTCAGTAAATTCTTTTAAAAAAAATTAACAAATTTATACTAATTGAAAATTAATCAAAAAAATCTACTTAATAGATTAAGGATAAAATAATTAATACTTTAAGGAGAATAATAGCGCAAAGAGTAGCTAACAATACTAACAAAGCAAACAAAAAAAAATAAGAGGAAAAAAAAGGATTTCAATTTATAATTTATAAATTTAATTATTTTTAGGTTTTTTTAATATAAAATAGTTAAGTCCTTTCGCAATAAATTTATACATATTATATATTAGATTTAATTAAAACTTTTACAATAGATTTTTTATTCCTAATTAAGATTAGATAAAATTTTCCGGTTCGGATTCTAATATAAACTCGAATTAATATTTATTAAACATATACAAATACATATTTATATATGTGGTTTATTTAATTAATTTATTATTATTATTAGGAATCATATATATTTGATTAGTTTATTATATTTTGTATTAATTTAAATCTCTTTTAGTATTAACTAACCTTTTTTATATGTATTAGTTGTTAAGAGAATACAAACTTCAATCAACTAATACAAACTATATTCACAAGTCAAGTGATGTTCTTGTCAATTCATAAATTCAGTAGGAATATTTTTGAGAATTATAATTTTTTTCTATTTAGAATTAGATTAAACTTTCTAATAGAATTTTTACCCAAATAAGAAATAACATAATCAATCAAAATTAAAGTCCTCAAATGATATTTTTGTCAACCTATAAACTAAATAGGAAATTTTAGAAACTCAATGTTCCACATTCTTACTTTTATATATATATTATAGATAATGATCAATAATAAATTTTCTTTTTTTTTTTTTTTTTGTTCTTTCTAAAAAAAGAAGCTCCCGTCATCATTATCATCATTTTTCGTTACATTTTCCAGTTTAGCTTTTATAAAATATTATACATATGTTTTACGTTAATATGTTTGACTTCAATTATAGTCCAAATCCGAAAGGTTATAACTTTTATACTAAAAATATATTAAGAACTTGCCAATTAAATTAATAATACAAAGTCCTTTATTATTCTAGTTAATAGGATCTAATTTCAGTCTAAAAAAAGATATAAATTTTGGTTTAAATAGAAACCAATATAACCAATCAAATAAAATTATCCAAAAATATTATAGAAATTTAGTTTAGTATAATGTTGAAACACCCCGTAATTTTATTTTCAAAACTTTAGAATTTTTATTAAATCAAAAATTCGAATTTTTGACGGTATGGGCTGTAAAGACCGAGCAATTCTAATTTGAGTCCAAAGTTTTATGAGTTCGGCCCATGCCCAAATATATTGTCAGAATTTTTGATTTTGAGAACAATTAAAATTTTCGAGAGATAATATGAAACCCCAGCAATTTAATCTATTAAGAATATATATAAATTAATTATCCTAAAATCAAATATCATTACTATTAATATTTTTATTATTATTGAGTAAATGGAGGAAATGTTACGGAACCTAACTAAAATAATCAAAATAAACCATACCGGACTCGGAAATCAAATTGATTTTTCAAAAACCACACGAATAATCTAAAAACCAAGTGAAAAACCTGGAAAACGAGTAAAAATCGAGCCGAATCATTGAATTAGACCAAACCAATTCGAATCAAACTGGAATGGTCTAGAAGCTCCGAGATTTTTTTTTCTTTCTTTCTTTCTTTCTTTCTTTTTTTTTTCTTTTCTTCTTCTCCTTCCTTGCTCCAGCGCCAGTGTGAACTCCTCCTCCTTCCCTCCCCGTTTCCGGCCACCAGAGCCAATCGAGCTCACCTCCTCAACATCGCGTCACCACCGCAGCTGCTCAGGCCTCCCTTCCCCTCTCTCCTTCATTCCTGGTGAGCGTAGCAGCCACAGGAGGGCCACGATTTCACTCGACTGTGAAATCGCGTCTCCAGATCAATTTTTCGGTGATCTCAAGCCACGAGCCAGGTGCGGTCGACCTCCTCTCCTCCCCTATCTCTGTTTTCTGGCTTCGATCTTGAGTGATTTTGCTAAGATTCAAAAAATCCAAAGACAGACGGCTGGCTGAAGGTTTAGAGGTGGTTTCCGACCAAATGAGGCACATTCAGCTCAAATTGGTCATATAATCGAGGTCTTGGCATAATTTCGAGCATTTTGGTGTGCGAATCGCAAATTTCTAGGCAAAAATCGATTGTTTTTACCACCGTGCACGACGGCCGGCGGTCCGGTGACCAACTGGCGACACTCCGGCGAGGCCCCGAGACACAGAATTCTCTTCTCTTCGCGCTGATCATGGAATCGTTGCCCGATTCTCAATTGGTATGCTCTAAGACTAAATTCTCAATTTTTGTATATAAAGAATTAATTAATTAATTAATTTAATTGAGTAATTAAGTAAATTAAATTGTATAATAAGAATGTTATTGGAATAGCCTAAATTTATATAGAACATTTTTTTAGTCTTTTGTAAATAAATTAAATTGATTAGTATGCGGATATGTTTAGTTAATTGGTTTAGGATTTTAGAATAATGTAATTGCAAATTAGTTTAGAACATTGTCAAATGAATTACATGAACTAAAATTTTAATTAGAAGATTTGATATGGAAATAAGAATTCTTAGCTATTATTTATGTGAATTAAATTGAGTTGACTATTTATTGATGAAAGAGCTTATTGGATGTTGAGTTACAAAGGTGGCGGATGGGGTATGATTGGTGATTATGGATATGGCAGATGGGAGGTGCTGTTGTGAGTTGCCCGACGAATAGGCTGTGTGTATTGATTGATAAATATATAATATTATTGTGATATTTAAACAGGTAGATAGTCATATTTCTACGGGAGGTGCTGCCAAAATTTCGATAGAACCTAGACTAGTCTTAATTAATAAGATAATTAATAAGTTTATTTAGATTAATTCTATAACTTAATACATAATAAATAAAGTGCTCTAATTATTTTATTATTATCATTATTATTCATTTAATTATTCAATTATTTATTTATTTTCATTATTATTGTTTATTATTATTATTTATTTTATCATTGTTGTTTATCGTTAATATTATTTATTTATTTATTTATTTATTTATTTGTTTGCATTTGAGTATGGATGTCTAATTGTGCATCGCATTACGATGTTTAATTGATCAATATGCTGCATTTAATTGCAATGTTTAATTAGTTGTGATGTTACAATGTTTTGCCATGTTTGTGTGGAGTTGGGATGAAGTGGATCACCATGGGTTTGTGAGAACGATCTATGTTATATGGAATTTGGCTGGGTAAATGGGAGATCGGCACCCCCGTGTACACCTGATGATATGGATTATATAGAAATCATGGGGTGGCTTATTATTGGGCACACCTGATAATCTGGATTTTATGGTAGCCCGCAGGGTGGCCTCCTGTTGTGTGCGCCGGCGGATCTAGATTTGACGGAGACGACCGACTTGCCTCCTGTTGGTATGGAAAAGAAAAGAGAGAATGCAAAAACAATGAGAGGGCTGGTCAAGTGAGGATTAGACGGTCGGTCATGTATGGGGGATCGGCTCCCTAGTACACACGTATGAGAGGGCGAGCCATGTGTGAGGACGGCTCATTGGGGTTTCGGTGATGCCACTAACTAATTTCCATGTGATGTGATTATGTGAAGATGTTAATAATTGTGAGTACTGGTGATAGCCATTTGTGTGACTGGCTGCGTGAGCATATAACTAGTCGGATGACTAGATTGATATGTTTACACATTTGTGTGAATGTGTGTGTTATGCAATAATTATTACCCCTTAGAAGACTCACATGTCTTGTTTAATTTTTTAGGAAATAAGTTTCTCTTTAAATCGGTAAAGCTATGTTTCGCCGCAGGGCTAGAATGAAATTTCCCTAGTTCAATAATTACCTAGGCCCTAGTTCCGGTCCGGCTCATGAAAATGGGTCATGACAAATGTATTTTTTAATATAGTACTTTAACAATCTGTCACTTATAATTAAAACACTTTTATTTAATTTATAGATATAGTAAAATACTATATAAATATTTATGAATTATAATATTGTTAAAATATTATATACAATAAGAAATGATGTGAATCATCAGATATTAATGTTTTAAGTGGGATAAATATGTACCATATTTCTAATTAGTTGAAATAAGCTCTTTGAATAAGGAGTATTTTGATGGTTTTTTAGTCTCTCAGTGTGGGAGTGTTGTCTTGCCTTCTTGCAAGTTTACTTTTGTTACCTACTCAATTTGCATCTTCTTTCAATGGCGTCTAATTCTTTGAATGATATGGCTCTATAGTTTATACTAAAGCTTGATCAAATTGAACTTTAGGAAGAAAGAGGAGGAGGGTGGGCTAGTTATGGAAGGTGAAGCTGTAAACAGGAACTTGTAGAATTCTGATTTGTGTCTTATAGACGATCATTTTGCTACTATACAGCAAACAATGGCTTCTTTTTTGAGACCGGAGAAAGCAGTCAACATCAAAGAAATTGATCGTCCTTAGTACACTTTCCAGTTCTTCCATGTTGTTGATCTCAAACAAATGGTTGACATGAGTCTGTCGACCTTTGATAATAACATTTTGTTATTTCATAACCTAGAGAGTAATGAACAAACACAAACAATGGAGTTATTCCATGCTTTATTCTAGATATAAGTCCACGACTTGCCTTTTGACTCTTTGAAAAAACAACGGCGACTATCGAAAATTATGTTGGGGAGTTCATAACGACTGACGAAGCTAGTTTCTCTGGGATATGTTAGAGTTTCATGCGGATTCAAGTCCAAATTGATGTTCGCTTCCCTTTGAAATGCTGCATGAGAATTAAGAAAGTTGTAGGGAATTGGTTATGGGTTCACTTCAAATACGAATGATTGTCTAGTTTCTATTTTTAATACGGTTTGCTCGATCATATAGATCACTTTTGCACTTGGTTTACCGAGTGCAATGTGAAGACTTACAAGAGCAGTTGTATGGATCGAAACTCCAGGCAACTACTCATTGGAGCTGATAGGTGAGAATTGGCTGAGTCGTGATAAGGCGAGAGGGTCAATTGAGAGTGGGATGGTAGGTCGTTCTTTTGCAGTAAGAAATATGGAGATCGAGGACTGAGTGGCAATATTATAATAATAATTTAGGATCTAGTACATGAATTTAGAACATTAATATTATTACAAAGCTGAAAACAATTTACGTACCTGATTTGTAATTTGAAGCGGAGTTCCCGATTTGACTCATTGTAATTTTCTGCAACCACGTACTCGCAAACAAAATTAGTATTTGTGTGATAAAGACTAGATCTCCCTCTCCATCTCTTTATTCCCATAGGCGGTTTTCAATGGGACTAGCCAAAATTAGGGTTAAGGATGAAGAAAGGACCTAGCCTATTTATAGAAAATCCTATGGACCTTTCCATCACAAGTCCTTATAGGATTAGGCCTAACCATACTGGCCCACTAGAGGTGCATAAGCCCATTACACAAGTGATCACATAAATATAATTTGGGCTCCACACAAATATTCTTAAACTATATTTATCTAGTATGTTTTCACAAACTAAAATAGCTCACAATTAATAGTAGCTCACATTAAAAAATTCTGACAAATATGTCTGAAAAGGTAAATACAAATGTGGGTTGAGATTAGAATGATTTTATTACTGAAAATGCTAATTATTGGCTGGATATGAGTGATGATGGGCCTGTTATAGTGGAGGTGAAGAGGAAACATTATGAAATAGAAGCGCATGTATGTGAGGATAATCCTAAGGTCCATGCAGGCTCCCTCATGGTGGTTGATAATGCTAAAGCGGTGGATCCTAGGGTCCAGGCCCACCAAGGACTAGGAGTTATTTAAGTTGGAGCTATCGTGGACTGGGCAAGCCACGAGCACTTTAGATCCAGAGGGATCTAGTTACTTTGCATTAGCCCAAGTTTATATTTTTAATTGAGACAAAAGCTAGTAGAAGTAGAGTAGAAGCAACTAGTATTTCTTTGGGTTATAAAGGTTGTTTTAGAGTAGATTGTGTTGGTTTAAGTGGTGACCTCAGTTTAATGTGGAAAGTTAAAAAATCATCCTAGTTGATTAGTTTCTCCCAGTTCCACATTGATATCAGAGTAATTCATCATGATTATTACCAATGGATACTTACAGGATTGTATGGGTGACCTAAACGGAAAAATTGAAAAGAGTCCTAAGCCCTCCTTAAATCTTTTAACAACAAGTCAAATCTTCCATAGTGCTGCTTAGGATATTTTAATGACCTCGTATGTGAGTTAGAGCAATGGGAGGAGTAGCTACCTTTTTGATTGGCATGACCGGTGTAGGAGGTGAGACCAGTATAGGAGAGGTGTCACTAGGTTGTGTACCTATACCCAAAGGATGGTTAGCATTAGAATGACGAGAATAAACCCAAAGGGGTCAAGATGGAGCTGGAGTTGGAAAAATAGGAATCAGAAAAAGGATAAAAATTGAGTATTGATGAGTTGGTTGATTAAGAAAGTAAGGAGTCGTCTCGAAAAAGGTGACATCTAAACTCGGTCATAACATTTATATCCTTTTTGTAGATGAGATTATCCTAGGAAGACACTTGATTGACTTGGGCTGAGGTTTCTCTTTCCTAGAAGTATGATCATAGACAAAACACGTATAACCAAAGATGCAGAGAGAAAGACTAAAAGAATCTTGTGAAGGAAATAAAATAGAATGAGGACTCTGTTTTTATAAAACAAAAGAAGACATTCTATTAATAAGAAAACAAGTAGTGAGTACTATATCCCCCCAAAAATATAGAACATGATGATGATGAAGTAAAGTACGAGTTGTTTCAATCAGATAACGATTCTTTCGCTTGGCAACTCTATTTTGTTGAGGTGTATAGGCACAAGAAGATTGATGAGTAATACCCTGAGAAGACATAAACTCATTAAATGGTTGAGAAAAAATATTCTCGAGCATTATCATTGCGCAATATTTTAATGGAGACACCAAATTGATTTTGAATCTCAGTATAAAATTTTTAAAAGATAGAGAATAAGTCAGGACGATTTTTCATTAGAAACAACCAAGTACAATAGGAGTAGTCATCAATAAAAGTAACAAAATAATTAAATCTCAAAGTTGTAATAGCACGACTAGGACCCCAATCATCCAAATGAACAATATCAAACATAGAAGAGACTTTACTATTGACACGCTTAAGAAAAGAAACACTAGAATGTTCCCAAGTTGACACACTCTAAAACATTTAAGGAAGATAAACTAGGAACTAAACATTGAAATTTTGTGAGACTAAGATGTATGAATCGGTTATGAAGAAGTTCAGCGAAAGCAATAAAAGCAAAAGCAACCGTGGATTTAGGAGTGGAGAGGTAGTACAACCCTTATGACTCATATCCTAATCTAATCATCTTCCCCATATGCCGATCTTGCACAAAGACATAGTGCAACTATAAAGGATACAATACAATTAAGTTGTTTGGTCAGTATATTGATGGAAACTAAATTATAAGGACATTCAAGAGTGAACAGGACTGAGGTCAAAGTCATTGAAAGAGTGGGATGGACTTCCCCAATGCCTTTATAATAGTTGGTAATAACCTAAGCCACAAATGGTGTTCGATAATGGCAAGTCAGTCTTTATTGCTAAATAGTTGTAGGAGGTGTATCGGTGATGGCAAATCGACTTTAGTTTATGGAATGTCATGGATTCCTAGCATTGATTCTCTATATGTGCAATCGGTGAATACATCTAGCATAGGTAATCTGTATGTGTCAGACTTGTTACCAAACTCACGAAGATGGGATGGAGAATTTTTATAGCAACTCATTTCTATGCAAGAAGTTGAATTGATTCAGCAAATTCCTTTGGGATTACGTGCAATGGAAGATTGCTGGTATTGGTGGCATGATACCAATGGACAGTTCATAGTTAAGTCTACATACAAATTGCTTCATGATCAAAGTCATATGTCAGTATGTTTCTCTCGAGCTATTATGAGTTAGTTAACAAGTAATTTTATCAAGCCTTTATTCCTGGGAGACTTGTTTCTGATAATGTCATGCTTGTTTACGAGGTGATGCATTTTTTGAAATGTAAGCGACAAGGGAATGATTGTTTAGTTGCTTTGAAGACTGACATGTCGAAAGCTTACGACAAGGTGGAACGGCGGTTTCTAGAGCAGTTAATTCTCAAGTTGGGTTTCTATTCAGGATGGGTGATGAAGGTGATGCAGTTAGTGACTACTATCTCATATTCCATCTTTCACCATGGTGTTTCATATGGTTCGATAGTTCCGCAGAGGGGCCTCAGGCAGGGAGACCCGTTGTCGCCATATCTATTTATTATTTGTGCTGAGATTTTGTTCGCTTTATTACAGTATTTTGAGGCGAGTGGTCGGCTACATGGCTATCAGATAGCAAGAGAAGCACCTCCTATCTCGCATCTTTTCTTTTCGGATGATGCGTATTATTTTCTTCGTGCTTAGATGGATGAAGGTTTCTTATTAAGCATTGCCTGTCTCTTTATCAGCATGTGAATTTCCTTAAATCAAAAATTCATTTTAGTGTTAATACTAGTCTGGATGTGCAGGAGTGCGTTGTAAATTTTCTTGGGGTGCAACGCAGTCAGTTTTTTTCAAATTACTTGGGCCTCCCCTCGGCGGTTGGTAGGAATAAAAAGGAGGTGTTTGGATATATTGTTGATAAATTCCTTCATCGATTGCAAGGGTGGAAGAGGAGGTTACTTTCCTGTGCTAGAAAACAACTACTGCTCAAAAGTATTGCACAAGCGGTGCTGAACTATTTGATGTTAGTTTTCCTTTGGCCCCTAAATATCTGTGATATGATTGAGAAGGCGATGAATTTGTTTTAGTGGGGAAATAGGGGTACAGGATCTACAAGGATTCGGTGGGCTTCATGGTCGCCATTGTGTAGAACAAAAGAAAAGGGGGGTGTTGGTTTTAAGAGGCAACATGATTTTAATATGGCTTTGCTTGCAAAACAAGGGTGGCACTTCTTGATTTCTCCAAATGCGCTGGTTATGCGAGTGTACAAAGTGCGTTATTTTTTGGACTGCTCTTTTTTGGAGGCTACGGTGGGCCGAATCCTAGTTATATATGGCGCAGAATTCATAGCTCAATTTCTTTATTACACAATGGCTATTTGCATACTCTAGTGTATGGGACACCTTGGCTTCTGAATATTTCTAGACCTTAGGTGCTTTCTCCTAATAACATAGGGATTGATGATCTTTTGGTTTCGAATTTGATTTTGTCGGGCCAGCAAGTGTGGAATGAGGAGTTACTGATGGCTCTGTTCATAATGAATGAGGTGGAGCTGGTGAAGCAGATCATCTCCCTAAAGCTAATATTTCTAATGCTTGGCAGTGGGTTTGGGACACCAAAGGTGTGAATTCTGTTCAAAGAGGCTATCGTTGTTTGTATTCCCAAAGAATCATTTCGCAGCACCTGACGTCAGCAATTTGGCGAAGCTTTACAGTGTTGAGGTTTTGCCCAAAGTTTTCAGTTTCTACTGGGGAGTTGCGTCTAATTATCCAGTGGTTAGTAATTTACGACGACGGAATGTTGATGTGGGTGTGGGGTGTTGTGTTTGTGGTGTAGGTGAAGAAACTGTGGTTCATTGTCTCTGGAATTGTCCGTTTGTAGCGACTTTTTGGGAGCAGATTGGTGTTGCGTGGTGGTTTGAAGAAGGCGACGCACTACCTCTCCTTTCGGCTCATTTCTAGAAGTGCAAATTCTTTCGCAAATTCAATGGCTAAGCAAGGTGTATTGCGAAATAATGATTTACTAGCAAAAACTTTATAGCTCAGTTACACTACTTTTTTCTCTTGTTCATTCTTTAACTAAGCAACATCTTTTGTGCATCGAGTTGTTTTGATGGGTCCTGGTGACTATGTTTCTTTGTCACTATGCTACTGAATGTTTATTAGCTTTTTTATTGTAAAACTCTTGAAGCTATGCCTATAACTTTCTCCGCTCTTGCCTCCCTTTGATTAATAAAACTCCCAGCTTATAAAAAAAAAAAGGTACATGTTCAATATGGTAAGAACATAAATATGTCTAATTTTTAATTTGATTGATTATTATTATTTTCTACAACTAACTTATTCTACAAAGAAAAAATATAATCTATTATTATTTATTAAAGAATATATGAAAAGATTTATAGGTATATATATATATATATATATATATATATAACCTTTCAAATTTTTTTACTTTTTAAAATTTATTTTTAAATAAAATATATATGTATCTGTAGGATGACGAATAGTTAAAAATTTTAATTTAACAATATATATAATATTTTATTATTATATCTATATATTTATATACAAAGTTGAAATAAAGAGAAATTTTACAAATATCAACTTGATACTCTCTTTTTTCAGCATTTTATTTTCTCTTTTTTTTATAAATTTTAGAAAATAATTACTATTTTTTCAGAATATTTTGATTGGATGACTAATTAATTGTTATACAATTAATTAATTAATTAATTAATATGTTGTTTAAAGATAATTGTTAAATTATTAAAAAGTATCTTCAATATTATGTTCATCATATTTTAAAACTCTTTTAAGGTAGGAAGTAAATTTATTATTGAATATTAATTTAATCATATCATTAAAAGCTTTCAAAGAATTGATTTTATTCAATAAACTAGAATTTCTTGTAACTTTGTGTAATTAGATTTGTTTGATTTCATTTATAATATATTGCTAATTATAATTATTAAATCTCAAGTAAGTATATATATTAAAATACCTATAAAAGTGTAACACTAGGATGCATAAAAAAAAATGTTAAATTTAATTTATCCCCTATTTTCATTAGGTAACAAATAAAATTCGAAATATAATTTATAAAATTTTCTAAATAGACTGATTATATTGGTTTTTTACTTAAATTTAAAATAAAAAATTAACATTTGTTACTAATTAATATTTTACATAAATTAAGAATATTAGGACTTTATTATTCAAATTAATTACTTTAGCTTGCTAATATGAATAAGTAAAACTATCTTATTGATGAATTACTGACGGTCAACGGCAGCAAACACAACATTTAAGGACTCAGCATTGAGAAGGGAACTACTTGAATCAAATCGCAGCGCATCGAATTACATGCGTGAAGCAGTGACATACCAAATGCCAAGAGAATTAAGGAGACTCTTCGCTATCATATTAGTGTACTGTGAGTTGGACTTTAGGATATTATGGAATGACTATTATGATGCGATGTCAAAAGATTTCAATAGAATACACCCGAACTCAATAGATACATAGATCTCTTGCATGTTGAAGAGCATAGAATACCACTTGCAGAGCATGAGAAAGGACATCAAAACATACGATTTGCTAGAGATACCACAACCTCAATTGCAGCAATCAAACAAAAATACAAAAGAAATAGCAGATGAAATAATAGTCGAAATACCTAAGAGGACATAGATGCAGTGAAAATTTATACACCGGGCAGCTCTATGCATATAGGACCATACTAGATATGGTGAACTCAAACACCAAAGGGGTGTTCTTTATGGACAGACCAAGGGGTACAGGTAAGACATTCTTATAACGAGTACTACCTGCAAACGTAAGCTTTAAAAGAATTATAGCGCTCACCATAGTGACCTCTGGAGTAGTAGCTGTTAAGCCAGCTGTCAAAAGATAAGAGTTTGTTATACTTTGAATTTGAATTTGTATTTCCTAGATTAATGCTTAGCCCTGATCTGTTGTAACCACTTGTATTATAAGAATAGCCTACAGTATCAATACGAATAACAACTCCTCTTCATCAATTCTGTATTGTTCTAGATGGTATCAGAGCATTAAAAACTCTTCTTAGTTTTTTTTCCGATCCTTTTCTCTTCTTCTTTGGGAAAGTTCTCTTTCGCTTTTATACTTTGAATTGTTATGGCCTCCACGTCCAACACAGTTCATTCCTCTGGGAAAACCTTGATTACTATGAATGGATCACAGTTTCCTCTCAAACTTTCTTCTACAAACTATCCAACATAGAGGGCTCAAATCTTGCCCGTTCTTCGTGGTCATAACCTTCTGGGTTATGTTAATCGCACTTTTCCTTGTCCTCCTGCTACAATTAAAGACGGTGATAAGGAAGTTGTCAATCCAGATTATGATTTTTGGCTTTGTCAAGATCAATTAGTTCTGGTAGCCATTATTGCATCTACAAGTTTTTCAACCATGAATACTGTTGCAGAAGCTGAAACTTCGGTGGAGGCATGGGAGAAGGCTCAGAAATCCTTTGCTAACAAATCTGCCACTCGTGTTTTATCTTTGCGTGAACGGTTGTCTATTGCGAAAAGAGACAATAAACCCGTTTTAGAATACTTACAGATGGTCAAAGGTATTGCTAATGATCTTTCCTTGTGTGGCAGTCCTATTTCAAATGTCGATTTGGTTATTCATGTCCTTGATGGAGTTGGTGCTGAGTTTCGAGATATTGCTGCTGCTGTGCGTGTTCGAGATACGATGATGTCTTTTGATGAACTTCAAGATAAGTTGCTGGCTCATGAGGTTTATCTGAAGAACATTGATTCGAGTTATAAGTCCATTCCGATTACAGCAAATCAGGTTCGCCGAGGGTATAACTCGCGACAGCCTAATCATTCTTTTACTACTTCTGATACTGTTTCGCAGCACAACAGTCACAGATTTGGTAAGAGTGGGTCTGATTCTGTGTCTTTGCAGTCTAAACGAGGTAATTCGAGTTCCCTTAAGTGTCAAATATGTGAGCGGCCTGGGCATAATGCTAAGCAGTGTTATAAGGCGAAGGCTTATTTCAGAGAACTCAACTTTCCTCAACCACGTTCTAATAATGTTACTGCTTCTGACTAGGTTATGGATTCTGGTGCTTCTCATCATATCACCAATGATTTGCAGAATCTGTCCCTCCACTCACCTTATGAAGGCTTGGACGAATTGCAATTAATTGATGGCACAGGTTTCAATATTTCACATGTTGGCTCTAAGAAATTTTCTTTTACTTATAAACCTTGTGTTTTGGATGATGTTTTGGTTGTTCCTCGGTCCAAAGAAAATCTTATTTCTGTTGCTCAAATGTGTATTACTAATGGGGTTCCTATTGAGTTTTTTCCCACTTGTTTTCTTATCAAGGACCTTCGAACCAGGACGATAATCACAAGGGGAGTGCTTGACAAATTTCTCTATCGTCTACCATCCAAAGTCCATCCAGCTGTTTATTTCAGTCTTCGTGCTTTATCCAACTTCTGGCATCAACGTTTAGGTCATCCATCTTCAAAAATTTTTCATTATCTTATTTCCAAGTTTAATTTACCTGTGTCGACATCTCAGTTATTGAATTGTAATTCTTGCAAATGTAATAAAAGCCATCGATTAGCTTTTGGTCAATCTTCTTTATCTAGCTCTCGCCCTTTACAATTGCTGTATACTGATCTTTGGGGTCCTGCGCCTGTTCTGTCCATTGATGGTTTTAAATATTACCTTATTTTTGTTGATCACTATTCAAAGTACATATGGTTTTATCTCTCAAACAGAAATCCGATGTTTATTCTGTTTTTCCAGTGTTTCAGCGGTTGGTAGAAACCATGTTTCAAACAAAAATTGTTTCTGTTTATACTGATGGTGGGGGTGAGTTTTTAGCTCTTCGGCCACTGTTTCAAAAATTTGGAATCTCTCATTTACAGACTCCTCCACACACTCCTCAGCACAATAGTGCTGCTGAAAGACGACATCGTCATCTTGTTGAAACAGGGTTGACGCTTCTTCATAATGCGTCTCTTCCCCCCTCTTTTTGGACGTACGTTTTCAAGGCTGCGACTTATTTAATCAATCGCTTGCCAACACCCATTCTCAATTTTTCCTCTCCTTTTTCCAACTTGTTTCATAAATCACCAAACTATTCTAGGTTACGTGTGTTCGGGTGTCTATGTTATCCATGTTTGCGACCTTATACTAGAAGTAAATTTGATTCGAAGTCCTTACCATGTTTGTTTCTTGACTATTCAGATCATCAGAGTGCTTATTTGTGTTATAATGTTCAAACTTCTAGGCTTTATGTGTCGCGACATGTTGTTTTTATTGAGGATACATTTCCTGGGGCTTCTGTTTCGATCGATACTGAGACTTCTTCTAATCTGTGGTATGATTATTTCGATTCTGTCCCTCTTTCTAGTTCGGTACCATTCTCTTCAACGTCTGTGGGTACTAGTGGTCTGGGTAATTCTGCGGTTGCTTCTTCTGTCCATGAGTCTATTAGTCCTTCAGTCTCTGATTCTATGGTTTCGTCTCTACCTGTTGAGTCGGATTTGCCATTGCAGTCTTCCCCATCATCTGTGTCTAACAATCAGGCTTCGCCTAATCTTATGTCTTCCACGTCTATTATTCAAGTTTCTAGTGAACCATCAGTGTCTACCTCTATTCCTATTCGTACTCATCCTATGCGAACTCGGTGTCAAAATAATATCTTTAAACCAAAACAGGTGCATCATGTTACAAAGTATCCTATTATTTCTGTAGAGCCAACTTGTGTTTCGCAAGCTATGAAAAGTCCAGAATGGAGGCAGGCCATGTCAGATGAGTATAATGCTTTGATTAAAAATGGGACGTGGGTCTTGGTTCCTTCAAATAACTAGAATCTAGTGGGTTGCAAGTGGATTTTCAAGATTGAAAAGAAGGCTGATGGTTCCATTGATAAATATAAAGTGCGATTGGTGGCTAAGGGCTATAGCCAAAGGCCTGGGGTTGATTTTGATAACACATTTAGTCCAGTGCTCAAACCTGTCACTATTCGCATTATTTTAACACTTGCGGTTACTAACAAATGGCCAATTTTACAGCTAGATGTTAACAATGCGTTCTTACATGGGTATCTTCGTGACGATGTTTACATACAACAACCACCTGGGTTTGTTGATAACACCAAGCCGGGGTATGTTTGCAAGTTGGTGAAAGCTTTATATGGCTTGCGTCAAGCTCCGCGCGCATGGTACCAAGCTTTAAAGGGTTGTGCCTTGCAAAATGGTTTTGTTCAGGCAACTACAGATCACTCCTTATTCATTTATCACCACGACGATGTGTTGTGCTATTTTCTTGTATATGTTGATGATCTTTTGCTCACAGGAAATAGCAAGAAGTTCATTAATAAGTTTATTAGCATATTGGCAGTCAATTTCTCTCTTAAAGATCCACAGCCGATTCATTTGTTCTTGGGTATTGATATTGAATCAACCACCAAGGGATTATTTCTTTCTCAGCATCATTACATTCGTAAGATACTTGAGAAAAATGGAATGGAAGGTGCAAAACCTGTAATAACACCCTATGGCAGTCAAAGATGTTCTTGTCAGGGCCACACAGTCTGAAGCTTCGGTTGCAGAAAAACAGTATCGACAAACTGTTGGAGCTCTTCAATACTTAACATGGACTCAGCCTGATATTAGCTACACTGTCAATAAACTTTCACAGTTCATGCAATGTCCAACCGAGCAACATTGGAATGCTTTGAAGAGATTATTTCGGTATTTAAAAGCCACATATGATTATGGTTTGCTGATTACTCCATAAAAATCATTGAGTTTACATGCGTTTTCATACGCTGATTGGGGAGGAAATCTCAATGATCGAACTTCAACTTCGGGTTATATAGTTTATCTTGGCACCGTTCCGGTTTCGTGGTCTTCCAGGAAGCAAAAGTCAGTCGCTCGGTCGTCGACCAAGGCTGAGTATCGAGCTACTGCGTCTTCTGCTTCAGAGGTAATCTGGATTAAAAATTTAATGGCTGAACTTGGTCTTAAGCTTGATTCACAGGTTCCAACCATTTATTGTGACAATATTTCCACAATCTACACATGTCAAAATCCAGTTTTTCATACACGAATGAAGCATATAGAGATTGATGTGCATTTTATTCGAGATCAAGTTCAGAAAGGTCAGCTTCGTGTTGCTCATATTTTTGCTAAAGATCAGCTGGCAGATATCTTTACAAAGGCACTATCTAAACCTTTGTTTCTTGTCAATAGAGTCAAGATTGGTGTGTGTTCTGGTAACCCAATCTTGAGGGGGCGTGTTAAGCCAGCTGTCAAAAGATAAGAGTTTGTTATACTTTGAATTTGTATTTGTATTTCCTAGATTAATGCTTAGCTCTGATCTGTTGTAACCACTTGTATTATAAAATAGCCTACAGTATCAATACGAATAACAACTCCTCTTCATCGATTCTGTATTGTTCTAGAGTAGCATTAATTCTGCCAAGAGGTAGGATTGCACACCACGCAGTATACTGTTGAGCCAACGAAGTCCAGCTTATGCGGCATATTGAAATAGAGTGGAAAGGTAGACTTAATTCGTATGGCAAAGCTTATTATATGGAATGATGCACTCATAGCAAAGAGACTAACAATAGAGACAGTAGACAGAAACATGAAGGATATAATGGAAAGTTCAAGATTGTTCAGGGGGAAAAGTAATGGTATACATGGGAGATTTTAGATAGGTCCTGCCGATGGTGCCAAAAGCTTCAAGACAAGAAACAGTTAGTACGAGCCTTGTGAAGTCCTATATCTAGAGAGCAATGGAAGTGATATGATTGACGACAAATATAATAAGAAGAATAGATAGATATTTCAAAGAATTCTTGCTTCGAGTTGGTGATGAAGAAGAGTAGACAAACAACGAGGGAAACATTAATAATATTGGAAGAGATGGTAGTAAAGCATGAAAATGAGAACCAACGAGAGATCATTAATTGGTGAAGTATTCCCAGTACTTGAAGAGAATGCAAACTCTACCTAGTATATGACTAGTCGTGCAATCCTATGAATAAAAAATGAATACGTCGATGATCTAAATCAAAATATGATAGAAATGTTCCCTAGTCGAAACAAGATCTATAACTGTTTCGATGAAGTAATAGATGACACAAGCAACTACTACCAAAAGAAATTTCTAAACACTTTGTTGCTAAACAGATTGCCTCCGCATAAGCTAGAATTGAAATTCAATTGTTCAATAATACTATTGAGAAATTTGAATGCCTTCCACCGTTTATGATTATATTTTTTATCAATAATATGAAAAAAATATCAATATTCCAAATAATAACAATAGTGATTTCAAGTTTATAGTGAAACGATTTTCTGAAAAAGGCCGAATCACATATTAATATAACAGCTCTTCAAAAGGGAGCAAAAAAATTGTCTGCGGTAAAGAAACAATTGTAGCTAATATTTGTAATAAATAATTTATATCATTATTTTTAACATTAACGAATATGTAAAGTTTTATTATATATTTAAATTTAAAATATTGAGTCTATTTATATCTTTTTTATTCAATATCTTATCATGCATATAATAAAATTTTAAAATAAATCAAAAAAAAGTAAAATTATATGACGAGTAAAAATAACAAGTATCCACGTGCAATGCACATTCTAAAAAACTAGTATATATAAAGAGGGGAGAGTGAAGCTCTAAAAACTAAATCATACTGGAATAGTCTGAGAGCTCTCTAATAGCCCGGTTGGAACAAATGAATTCCACAAAATTTTATAAAATTCATTTGGAAATCCAAAGTTTTGTGTTTGGAATGAAAAGAAATATAAATTTGAATTGTACGAATTGAAGCTCATGGAATTGGGTGTGTCTAACTCAAATTCTACTAAAATTAGTGAAATTTTTAAATGAATGCCACAAAATTAAACCATTAAAACTTTTATTGATAAAATTAACCTTCATTGTGAAACTCAATTGTTTTTACTCTTCTTTTTCCTCTTTGTTTTTATTTTTTATTTTTTATTTTTTTTGAAAAATTCCTACTAATATTATTTTTTTAAAAAAATTTGATAATAAGTAACTTTATATCTTTACTTTTTTCCCTTTGTTTATTTTTTGAAAAATTTTTACCAACGTTTTTTTTTTTTTGAAATCTGGTAATAACTAAGTTTATATTTTTACTTTTTATCTTGTTTTTGAAAATTCCAAACTAGTAATAATGTTATTTTTTCTAAATCTAATAATAATGTTAGTTATTAGTATGAAACTATAAAAACAAACTAACAACGATTATTTTCAAATGCAATTGAAAATAGTAATAACCTTTTTAAATATTTTTATAGTTTTCAAATTAATTATTTAAATCAATAAGACTTTTAACAATTAAAATAATTATTACCATGAATGTTAATACTTATTTAATTAATTAATTAATTAAAAATAACAAGTTATTTTATTGTATATAATAAATCGGTGTTTGTTATTTATTTTTATTAATTATTGTATTAAGGGTATTATAAGAAATAAAAACAAATAAAGTTTCATTTAAGAATTTATTCTAAACATAATTTTATAAAATTTAAATTGAAATCTTTATTTTAAATTATGTCATACCAAACACGAAAAATTCATTAATTTACAAATAAATTTTATATTCATGATTCATTTGTTCCAAATATAATGTAGAATTAATTTAATTAAAACATTGAGATTTGAAATTCATCCGTGGTCATGCCTGCTCTTTCTTATGCTTAGTAACTTAACTAATGAGCAATTTGAAGGAAAGGTTTTCATGGATTAGATAATGGTTTAGATTTAACATTTTCATAGGCCTTTATCATCATTCATGGGCTGAGATTGAAGGAAAGTTCTAGCTGGGCTAATCTTAGAAATGTATAGGAAGTGGTGGGCCCATGCGTCTGTTTTAACTGAAAAATCGAAACTGCACCCATTTTAATTTCATTTATATTTTTTTTTTCAATGAGAATTTGATTTTTAATTAATTAATTTTTAATCGTTTGTTATTTTTTGTTTCAAAAAAAATATTTTGTTATTTTTGTTCGACCTGATTTTTGGTAAAAAATTCAGTTTAATAAAACCAAAACTACATTATTTTGTATTATCTACTTTGACTTTATTATAATTTTTTTTCAATAATTAAGAAAATTTTTGACATTTAGAACTATACAATGGTTAATTTAGTTTTGAATCAAGCAAAATCGATTAAATTGAAAATAAAATTTTACAAACACTTTGTTCAAATATACATAATAAAAAGTTAAAACAAACCAAATATAATGTCATTTCACTTTTCACTTTGGCTTTCCAAAGAGATGATTATATATATATATATATATATATATATATATATATAATCCTAAAGCAAAAAATAATTTTAAAATGCTGAATTGGCACCATGTGATTTTAGCCTCCCTCTTTCCTTTTTTTACAAATTTTTTAATTTTTAATACACTCTCTTAATATGTTTTTTTTCTTATTCTATAAAATATTTAGTTTTTACTTAATTTGATTGGATTAATTTAAAATTTTATTTATTATTTGCAACAAAATAATATTTTAAAATTTAAATTTAAAAGTTGGGAATTGAATCTTTTATCATCTTATCGCCTAAATTTGAACTTCTATTTATATTTATCTGTCAACCTAAAGTGCAATAGGTTCTTTACGTAGAAGCTCGGCAAATTGGCTTCTTCATTTTTAAGTGGTACTCTTTTAAATGTAAAAACTCAATTTGGTAATTTTCATTTTAAATTATTGTTCTAATTATATTTTTGTTCAATTTTCAGCCAATGTATAGAGTCCATGGTAGACTTTTCCTGTTATATTTTATTTCTTTCTTTGCAAGATATATATTAGTATTGTTATCATTTAGAATTTTGATTTGATAATATCATATTTATATTTTCTTGACTGTTTCATTGTATTTTTTTTATGTTGTTTTCTCTTGCAGAGTTACACGAAAGTTCATTCTTTTTTATAATAAATGAATTTCTTTTGGCGCTTGTTTTGCTCAACAACACTTGAATACATTCTTGCCATTGTATTAATTTGTTTATCTCTTTAGTTTCTCTAGTTGTCCATAAATTACTTGTACATATTTTTGAGGATCATCTCATATGTATTTTCATTAAATTGCATTAGGGTATTAGCATCAGATTTCTTATTAGTGTATAGTGTATGTGTGTTTTCATTGAATTCCATTGGGTTACCATATATATATATATATATATATATTTTAATGATGGTAGAAAAATATTGTTATAGAGGTTGCTAATTCTCTTTCTTGCTTTTCCTTTAGAGTTGTTCATAAATCTTCTAACTTCCTCTGTTGGTCCTTAATTTTGTTAGAAATCTCATCAATTGGTCCGTTTTTAAGGAATTATTTGATAGAATTATGGTTATGTATTATATCTGGAATATACATAAAAGTTTTTTTTTGATGAAAATGTTTTATCCATATCTATCGATATCCTTATACAGTGGTGTATCTAAAAATTTTTTTATCGGCGATCATTATATAATTTTTTGAAAAAAGAGAGATCAATTGACCACTCTTTTTATATGTTGCATCCGTCCTGTCTTTATATACATATATTATAGATAAATATAGATAATTAGGTATATTTTAAATAAAAATTTAATAATAATTAGTAGATATGCATAAATAATTATTTTAAAAAATTATATATTTTTTTATAAAAGTTTATATATCTATATATATTATTATCAAGTCATACATATTATATATATATATATATATATATATATTTTTTTTTTTTTTTGATTAGATTGCATTCGATAGTTTTCAAAATATATAATATTGGTCTCAAACAAGTATTAAGAGAATGTATAAGAATAAGTTTAGGATTCTCAGAATATTAAATTAAAAATAAATCTTATTTTAAAAAATAATATCAAGGCATCAATTAGATTAAAAATTAGAAAAAAGAATTAAATAGATATCTCAAAATAATGCAAATATTCAAATAATTGTTTTAAATATCAAAAATTACATATAGGAAAATATTAATATGCAATAATACAGTAATTACAAAAATTTGTTGCTATTTATATTTTTTATCATATTTAAAATACATTTACAAATTATAAACTATAATACATCAACTAGGCAACCTACACAATGCGTGAGCCTAAACACAGTAATTCTAAAATATTTTACTTTTTCTTTTCCACGTGTCCATCATCTATCACCATGAATGATAAAAAAAAATTGACCAAACCCCTTTACCATAAGACTTTTACTAATTTGGTTAATAAATGAAAGATAATTTCTACTGTGTAATTTATATAAATAAATAAATAAATAATCAAGCGGTCCCACTTCTAAACTTAATACCCTAAATGTTCCAGTAAATAGCAGAAATGACACTAATTCTTCCAAAGTTAATTTTGGACGCACTTTGCTCTCTTTGCTAGAGGTGGCATTTGGGCCAAGTCCAATCCAGTATGGATCGTGTTCTAGCCAGGGGTGACCAACCAAAATCGATCGAACCAGTTTAGTTTTGGTTTGGTTTAATTATTTGGTTTATTGGTATCGGCTTTGGTTTATATTCTTATGTAATTTGATTTCAATTTTTATGCCAATTCGGAAAATCATAATATCATTAGGACAATATAATGTAACAAAAATCACATACAAAAAGTATTTTTTAAGACAATTGGACTCATCGATTGAACTCTAGTGACTCAGCTTGATAAAACTATATTCTAAATTAGATATAACCATATTTTAATTTTAAACCGCAACTGAATTGTGAAATCAAACGGATTAAAAATCGGCACTAAATTATGAGTAATGGTTTTCAGTTCTAAATCATAGTAGAAATCATGCCCTTATGATTAAATTTCAATTTAAAAAAATAGGTATCAAAATTGATGGTTTCAATTAAAAATCATTAATTCTAGTTTAACTTTATTATAATTTTATTCTTTTATTGAAATTTTTAAAATAAAATTTAAGACTTTTTATTAAATTAGTTTAGTCCTTTTTTAGTATTATTGGTTTTTTTTTACTTTTTAATATTTCTATTTCTTCATAATATAAAACTTTAAAAAGTTGAAAAAAAAACAAATTTGAAGAAATTGTCTAATTTTGGGTCCAAATCAAAACCAAACTAGAATCGGCAGTTCTAAAATCATTCTAGAAATTGTCTAAAAGTGGATTCATTCTGATTTTATCTTTTTTAGAATTGAAATTGATAGTTTCTAAATGAAAATCGACATTTCTAAAATCATACTTGAGGATGTTCATAAAACCGTCAAAAATTCGGAAATCAATCGAAATAAATCTTAATAGACTCAAAACTGTAGTTTTGCGAGTTGATAGTTCGGTTCAATTCTTAAATTTTAAAAATTGAGCTTTTGATTCAATTTATGATCTTAGGGTACCATTGATAAATTATTCAAATAAATTTTGAATGAAATTTTTTTCGCATTGAAATTAATTCATATTGGGTAATAATTAAATCATAATTTCACATTAATTAGATAAATTACATAATTATATTATGAAAAATCCAAATGTTAAAGGTTATTCATGAAAAATATATTGTTACATATTATGTACTAATTATATGTGGGTGAAGATATAGTTTGTTATAAATGTTTTTGATATAAATTTAGAAATAAATCAACATTTGAGCTCATATCAATTAATTTTTCAATAATAACTTATTGAAGAATTGAAATTGTAAAGATTAATATAATATTGAAAAATTAAATAAATATATTTTTAATTTTTATTGTTAAGATCTAGAAATGGCATGTAAATTAACCAATAAAGACTGTACAATCCGAACTAAATCAAATCAAACTATCTTTATAAGTTTGATATGGTGAACCGAATCAACCCAAACCATAAACACACTTAGTCATCATGCGATCATGCCTACCAAAATACAAAGATATAATACATCCGCAGAAAGAAATAGCTATCGGGGGCAAGCATGTCTTTTAAAAATATTGAGATCACGTGACTCCCGTTTGGACTTATCCGTTGCAAAGCTAAAAGGGGCATGAATAACGGAATCGTTGAGAGGGTGCGGTGCCTCCCGTGATACGCATTTGGCTTTAGGAGTCGAACAAAAGAGAGTATTTCGATTTTTCTAATTGTAAACCATAGAGTGTAAACAGAACGAAGGCGTTTTTGTGATGCAAAAGAAAGATAAATCCCAGTCATATTTTCAGTTTTGTCCTTTTGCAATTTCTTGACCAGAAGGGAAAAAAAAAGAAAGGAGCATTCAATGAATTAGACAAAGAAAATGGTTGCAATAAAAGGAATGTGACAATTAATTTTTTTAAATTATATTTTAGATTTTTTTAATTGTGATTTTAAGAAAAATAAGTTTAATTAAAAAATTAATGCAAGTAAATCTTTGAAATTTTATTCTAAGATAAACTATTAAGGTGTAACCCTTATTTTATTTTATTCAAGAAATTTATGATATTTGTTACTTAAATTTGAGTCGTACTACCAAAAAAAAAAAAAATTGAGTCGTAATAAATTCATTAACAACATTCACTAATAATTGAGCTTATAATAACTTGAGTTAATAATTCCTTTACAATATATAATTGCCCTATACGAGAACATTGTATTTTCTTTTTTTAAAGAAATCAAATTAAGAATTTCACTAAGCAAAAATTATATATAAATATGGGATACAAATTAATATATTTTTATATTTTTGTATATAAAGTCTAATAATAAACCACTTATACAAAGAATAAAAAAATACAATTTTTATTTGAAATATCTTATCGAATCGACAGAGCATAATATATGTACCGTAGGCGATTGCTTGCTCCACTTGATGGCTATTCATAGCTACTGTTTGACTCCATGATCTTTCTACAAGTCCGATCTAATTACCTTCAAATTTCTTCCTTCTATTGGAGAGGAAATTTGCACTTCTTTCTATATAACTATCCAAATAATAAAAAACACTAGATAAAATCACCAATGGTGATATCAATAACTCATAACTAATCAAGAATAAGAACACAATATATAGGCAATAACAAATCCCTATATTTAGGACAAAACTCAGATCTATATATAGATATAAGGATTATTTGTAAAAAAAAAAAACAAACAAAGAAGAGAAATGGGTAACCACCATTGAGAGCTCACTAGTGGCCACTCATGGGAGAATTCATGGAAAAAGAAAAGAGAATTTTTAGGTTTTAAGTTTGGGAGCACTAAAATAAGTTTTTTTTTGTGTAAACCACCGGTATTCGAACCACATTACCGGGACCACCTAATCTAGCTCAGGGCTTAGTCACAGTTAAGGCTTCTCGCCTTTCCTGTAGGTGCGTTTAGTGGGGATCAGGGCTTAGTCACAGTTAAGGCTCTTCGCCTTTCCTGCAGATGCGTTTAGTGGAGATCAAACATGAGAGCTCTTCTCACATGTCCAGTCTGTGTTGCCAACTGAGACACAACCCGTGAGTAAAATAAGCTTTAGTATAAATTTTTAACTTTAGATTTTAATCAAGTAAGGAATATGCATAAGCACAATTTATTCGATAACAAAGTAAATGTATGAGCCTCACTATCTAATACCAAGTTAAAATATTCATTCATAATGTTTATTTATTATTAATTCAACTTAGCGTCAAACTTCAAAAAAAAATTTTCTCAAGTTTAGATGTATGCCTGTCAATTGCCAAATCGCGGGTTCTAATTATAAAAAAGGTAGAACCGAATTTTAAGTATTCAATTTCAATTAAAATTTAGAATCAAGAGTTTACTATGGTTTAGTACCAATTTGACTAGTTCGATTTTGATACCGTTTCAATATAAAACTAAACTATGGTCATGTCTATGGAGTTATTATTTTGTAAACCACCAACTTTTAAAAAAAAAAAAAATCACCTTTTATGATAGATTAATAAGTATTACAAGATATTGACAATTGAAGCTATTATTTTGTAATCCGGAAATTTAAAAAAAAATTACAAATTATTGAGAATGATTACAAAATATTAGAAATCAAAGCTATTACTTTGTAATCTAACCACTTTATAAGAAAATCATTTTTACAAAATATTTAAAATAATTACAATATATTTAAAACAATGCTTATTATTTTGTAAATATCACTTTTTACGGTAAGCATTCATCTTTTACAAAATACTAGTCTTTTGTGTGACGTACGTTGCATATTGACTATGCTCGTTATATACTCATTTTTTTTGCTCTCTACAATATTATAACATAAGTTTTGTTTAGATTAAAATAAATACAAGTGGTTAATTTGTATTACACTTTGCCATACAAACTACTTGTAATGCTACTTTTTATATATTGTCACGATCCATTTCCATGGACCGGACCGGCACTAGGACCTGGGTGGGCTTAAGGCCCCCGAAGCCCGTAGTAAGCCTAACTTATTTAAATCTCACCTTCTATTCATAATTATAGATTCAGGCCCATTAACTCAAAATGCAGTTCATATATTTAATATGGACTTTTACTATTTATTTACAACCCAACTGGAATACAATTGCGGAACTCTACCTTTATATTTACATCGTTATTTCTATCATTAAAAGTCTTCTACAATAAGTGTCTCAACTCCACAAGGCTTTTATTTCTTTCTATTACCTGAAAAAAAATAGTAGGCAGGGGTGAGCGCCAAACTCAATGAGTAGGGTTAGATAACCCTCTCACCCCACACAATCACACAGATGCTAAATATTTTTATCTAGTTACCGTTTAATTATATGATCATGCAGTTTGTCACACAAATGGCAATACAGCAGCAATCACAAGTATCATCACCTTTATATAATCACATCACGTGGAAATTAGTCAGTGGCACCACCTGAAACCCCAACGAGCCGTCCTCACACATGGCTCGCCCTCTCATACATGTGCACCGAGGAGCCGATCCCCCATACGGCCAACTGGTCTAATCCTCACTGACCAGTCCTCTCATTGTTTTTCCATTCTCTCTTTTCTTTTCCATACCCACAGGAGGCAACCCGGTGGTCTCCATCCAATCTAGATCATCAAGTGCTCACAACAGGAGGCCACCCTGCGGGCTACAATCAAATCTAGATTATCAGGTGCGCAACAACAAGAAGCCATCCTGTGGTTTTCCATACAATCCATATCATCAGGTGCACACGGGGGCGCCGATCTCCCATTTTCCCGGCCGACGGTCAATATCATATCATATTCAGGATCCATATCACAGACCGTCCTCACAAACCCATAGTGGTCCACTTCATCCCAATTCCACACAAACAAGGCACAGTATATTCATAGCACAAGTAATCAAACAATTTTTACTATCAACAAATAGTGCATCATAATATGGCACTTCAATAAAATAATGCATGATAACATTTAGCTGTGAATGCATGCATGCAGGCGGATGAAGCGAATTATCTAACACTACTCACATTTCTTTATTGTCCTTTAAAAGGACTGTCTTTATCACTCCATGCTTCCAGCTTTCGTCCTCGCATTTCGGAATTTTATAAACCTCTATAATAAACAATAGAATTCTAAGTAAGAATTTTAAATTTGAAGATTCTATTTTATATTCGTTTACTAGTTTTGGCAGTCATTTAATTCATTTATTAATTTAAACTATATATATATTTATAGATACAGATATTGGGTTTCCTTATTTATTTATCACTCTAATAATCTTATTCTATATTTTTAATTTCTATAAATAATTTAATCTCTATTAAGTAATTTAATTTCTATAATTAATTTATTTTCTACCGAAATTTCGGCAGCATCTCCCCTAAAATTTAGACTATCTACCTGTTAAAATATCAACAATTTCACAATTATTCAATCCATACGGCCCATCCATCGGGCAATTAATCAAACAACATTTTCCCATCCTCCTTTAATCTCAACATCACCACACAATCCAAATTATACATTACAATAACATTATATTTAAACTACCTTAATTAAATCAACACTAAAATTATAACACTGTTAACTACTCACAATTATCAAATTAAATTAACCAAATTAATTAACTACAAATAATAAAATTAATTTAATTAACTAGCGTTACTAACATTAACTTAACTAAACTAATTGACTACAAGTAATAAAATTAATTTCATTAACTAATATTACTAAATTAATTAATTTCAAATAATAAAATTAAATTCATTAACTAAAATATATTTAAATTAATTTATACCCCAATATAATTTTTTTTTGTTGAATTTCTGCTAGATCGGAAATTGCCACGTGTGCCGGATCGGAGAGCAGTGGCTGTCGGTGGTCGGAGGCACGCTGGAGCGGCGGCAGAGGCGCAATCCGGTGGTCAGAGGCTTGCTGGAGCTGCTGCAGTCGCTGGCAGTGACGCAGACCCAGTTGCAGGGAAGAAGAAAAGGGAAAGAAAGAAAGAAAAAGGAAAGAAAGAAAGAAGAAGAAAAAGAAGAAAAAGAAGAAGAGAGGGAGGTGTGGTGGTGCGGTGGTGGGCTGGAGGTGGCGTAGAAATGGTGAGAGTGAAGGAGATAGGCGTTGAAGATAAAGGGAAAAGGATGTTTCTAGATGGTTTGGGTCGAACCGGTTCGATTCGGTTCGATTCGGCCCAAATCTTCGATTTTCAACCGATTTCGGCTTTTTCAATCGGTTTTCGATTCGATTTCTCATAGTATTCGCACTAAAATATTAATAGCAATTTCCAGGCTGTCGGTTCGTTAAATTAAATTGGAAAATGTTTTGAAAATAAAAATTCGGGGTATTTCAATCTCCCCCCCTTAAGACAATTCGTCCTCGAATTGAATCTAGTGGGAAAGAATATGAAAGGACGCACGGGAAAGTTTAAAGTTACAAGAAATGGCTTCCAATACCAAGGAGACAGCTCAAAAGCGAAAATACAGATCGAAGAAAGGCAGCGAGTGGGGTATTCTGATTGTACTTCTACCGCCAATTATTATATTTAGAATAAAATTTCATTCAATTTATATAGTACCACCTAGTTGAAGCTTATAAGAAACTTTATTTCCGAAATCTCCAATACTATCATCGAACAGTTACTGAAATCGTTAGAAAATCGGTCTTTAATTCAATATCTTTTAATTAACTGAGTTGTGCAATAAATGCGTAATAGTAATAATATTTACAAAAGCAAAACAATGTAAAATTCAATTTATGTATAATAAGAATTGATTCATTTAATTTATATATGTTACGACTAAATCGTTTACTAATCAAGGTTGCAAAACTGTTATTTTAATCCAAAATTTTCAGAAAAATTCTCTTGTAATTTTCGTTGTCTATAATATCGCAGGGTTATTCGAACTCACTCTATCGGTTCTTTTTATACAAATTCTATTCTTATAATATTTTTATGGTACACTAGCGCAATTATTTAAATAGCTCATTTACTAAGGACATCCCTGCACTATTAGTTTTCTTACTCTATATGGATTCCCACATTTTCTATTTAATCGCCTTACTTACATCTACCACTTATTCCTTAAATTATCTTAACATGTATCATTAAAAGTTGCCTTCTATACTGCATCTTTTGCTTTTCAATCCTCTATTTCACGTATGTTGCTTACCAATTCTTCCCAAGAATATTGAAGCATACTTTTCAATTATTCCATCTACTATTAATCATTAATAGTAATTTATCTCATTAACAATATTTCATCCTAACATTTATTACTTACCCCAACTATTTACATTTTACCTAATACCTATCAACATATAAAAGTCTTAAATGAAATTTCTTATGTCCCAACTTTATGTTACCTTACCATCCAAATGGTACATCAAATAAATAGGCGTCAAATTCTATGTCAACTAAATAATTTATTCATTTCTATATGAGACTTCAGTTCATGCCTTAATTATGAATTAATAACAAATCTCTAATTAGTATCTATAATACATAAACAAATTATTTCGCTTTTCATCAAAGTTTTAAAATATAATATCAACTTATCTATCTCACCTGTCTTTAGTTCGTTAATCTCTCTTATTTAAGTCTAGCAAGGTATTTATAACTTCCTTTAATTTATTTCTTTAACCTTATCAACTCTAGTTTCTCAGGTTAGCACAAGGCCACATGATGTGATTGTCTAGATTTGACTTAGTTCAGGTCTTTCCTCCTTCCGCTGACATGTCAAAATTCTTATCAATCACCTCACGGTTCATTTCACTAGTTTCTTTTCATTAGATTTATTCTTCTCTTTATCAAATTCATGCGATTACACATTATGACATCATTAAAACCAATTCCAACCAAAGATCATATCTTAATCCAGTAGCCCCCTCAAATCACAATTATATTCCAATCCCACAATCGAATCTAATTATATTTATATTATTCAATGCAAAACAATCATCACCATAGCCACATAGGTTCAGTTTTCCTTGGAAATTTCTTCATGAAATTTTCCTTTCATCAGTTATACATAATCACAATACCAATTAGTCATACCAGATACAAGGAATTCATTAGTTCCAATTTTTCAATTCAAGTCACAAGTTAAGTCTTACCTTATTATTAACTCCAAAGGATTTCTTAAAATTTAAATAATTCTCTTTTGATCAAGTAAACTATCCGAAGGTTCAGATTTAAATAGTAATTTTCCTCTAGTTCTGATTTGTCACAATTCCTTGTAGTCTAAAAGGCATAGTATTAAAATTTCAATTCTTAATATACCTCTTTCAAAGTTTCACTAATTTGTATCTCTTATACCAAGTTAATTTCTACCTTAATAAATTCATTTCTTTTATTGATGTCATATCTCTTTTTCTTAAGAAAGAATTTATTTCAATGGGTTCATTTATAATAATGGTCTACAACACTAGTTATCTCATATCAAACCTTTCATCAAATGTGTCTACTAAGGATTTTTGAGCAATTTAAGTCTTTATTTACTAATATTCACTGATATAAATTGGTAGATTAATCGTTTATTCAAAAATTCGACGAATGAGTTAACAACTACAGCCTAGGTGGACCATCCTATGGGTAACTGACTATTTAAAAACTTTTAAAATAATTTTCCTTTTCCACTTTTAAAAAAACATCGGCATGTCACTCACACAAAACCTTGAAATTCTTTTAATAGAAGTTTGCATTTACTTTTATTTTAAACCAATCTCAATCGTGGTATAAAAATATTTTCATGAAGTTTGAAAATCAATACTCATTGTATTTTCTACAACCTTTTGGTATTTAACAAAAATGAATTGTCTATCTCCACGAGGACAATCCTGAAATCATCTAGTTCCAGTCTAATGTTACATATTTCATCCCTAAATGATCCTCTTAAACCAAGAATATTCTAATCTCCATCATTACTATTCCTTTCGCTATTACTAACCTCTCAAGTAGATTGGTCCACACCTTAAATTTTCCCAAAAGTTATTTTCAGTAGTGATTTATATTTATATTATTATTTTATCTTTATTTATTTAGTTATTTATTTCATCATCATCATTATTTTTTTTTTATATGTATATTTCTTACATCTGAATTTTTCTTCTTTCCCAATTTGTTTTTAATTATTTATTCTAGTATTCCACAGTAGATAAATTAATTGACCATATTATCATCATCGGCTTTTCTACGATTTAACATCCCCTAGTCTTATCCAAATTCTTTAGCCTTTTGATTCATTTTAATCTTTCTTTTATCCTTCATATCTCCTTAGTGTACCCAACCTCATTTAAGTCTTATCCGTAAAAGAGTTTTAAGGATGGGTACATGAATCTAAGGCGTAAAACCATTATTTTACACAAAATTTAATTCCATCCTAAGGTCATTGCTTCTCAGATTTCTTTATTCTAATTTTTCAATCTCTATTTCATTATTATGAGTTATCTTTGACCTTTATTCTCTTCCAAATTTATTAACTTTTATTTTATTTTATTTAGCACCTCGATCTAATTTCCTTAATTTATTAAGCTTTCCTACAGCATCCACGTTCCTTTCCCCATTCATTCCCCATTTGTGATTTAAAGTTATTCACCATCTTCTACATTCATTTTATTATAATAGATTTATGAACTTAGTCTAGCCCTTTAAGTATCCTACATGTGCTAGGATCTTAATTATATAATGTCTAATAAATTTATTACAAACTAAACTTTCACCTTACTAATTTTTTTAGATTATACCAACTATCCCTTAGTTACACATTAGTTCCATAAGTCTATTATCGATTCAATCTAATTGCTCATTTTATTATAATAGATTCATAATTATTTCATGGCTTGTAATTATTTCTATTAACTATTAGTCAATCTTTTCCATATTAATCAAATTTTAACTTCACAACTTTTGCCCAATTATTCACTAACGACTTTAATTCTATATTAAAACACCCAAAATTTTACCCTTCATACTAATTGTTCAGAGGAAGTTTTACCTGCTTCTTTATCATGTTTACATTATTTTATATTGCTATAATTAATTTGACCTATTCAGTTAACATTATGTTCTTCACATTCAAGCACATAATTCATTTAACATTTTCTTTTATATTCTTAAGTTTCGCCTTGAATAATTGAGGATTTCTTGTCTATTATGATTATTTGTCTTAGATCCTCCTTTTCTAACCCTTGATTTAATTTAAATTACCATTTTCACTTTTTAATCCCTAACAGTAACATTTCTAGAATTTAATCTATATCTTAATTGACATTTTCAGTCAGATTCATATTCTATACTATTTATTATTAACTTATCAGTATTAATTTCTATAGGCCTAATTTAGTCCTCAGGATAGACAATATGATAAAAATTTAATCAAACATGCAATCATTGTAAATAATTAAAATTCTAAAATCAGATAAATTTTTGACATGCCGACAAAATAAGAAAACCAAACAATTAATTGCAACTTCAAAACAATTTCCAATAAGCAAATAATAAAACATGTTTCTCAAATCGTAGTTCAAATAAATTTACTTTCTTATTATCTTTAAAACTCCGACTTCTTTTCTAAATAATTTCAAATAATTTTCGAAGCAGTGTCTCCTGTCGAATCATGGTGTACTGGGTGATCAGACCATTACACCAATTTCCAACTGATCCTCTGCTTCAAAATAGATGGAGGGGATTTAGCAAAACTCAAAGTATTTATTTTAGAAACGTCAGTTACCCGGACTCTTTTTATAATTCCCTATTATTTCTGTACTTTTAATTCTCGTCCTAAGTTTCATACAGATTTCCTTCCATCCTCGTGCACGATGCGTCCACCGGCACTAAAATGGAATTCAATCCCGACTACAGCTCCTTTGTTGGTTACGGCCGATCCCAACATAGGAGTTCTCTATTTAATTTCCTATGTTCCGCAATTGATTCCTACGGCCCAACTTATGCTCTGATACCACCTTTGTCACGACCCATTTCCATGGACCGGACCGGCACTAGGATCTGGGTGGGCTTAAGGCCCCCGAAGCCCGTAGTAAGCCTAACTTATTTAAATCTCACCTTCTATTCATAATTATAGATTCAGGCCCATTAACTCAAAATGCAGTTCATATATTTAATATGGACTTTTACTATTTATTTACAACCCAACTGGAATACAATTGCGGAACTCTACCTTTATATTTACATCGTTATTTCTATCATTAAAAGTCTTCTACAATAAGTGTCTCAACTCCACAAGGCTTTTATTTCTTTCTATTACCTGAAAAAAAATAGTAGGCAGGGGTGAGCGCCAAACTCAATGAGTAGGGTTAGATAACCCTCTCACCCCACACAATCACACAGATGCTAAATATTTTTATCTAGTTACCGTTTAATTATATGATCATGCAGTTTGTCACACAAATGGCAATACAGCAGCAATCACAAGTATCATCACCTTTATATAATCACATCACGTGGAAATTAGTCAGTGGCACCACCTGAAACCCCAACAAGCCGTCCTCACACATGGCTCGCCCTCTCATACATGTGCACCGGGGAGCCGATCCCCCATACGGCCAACTGGTCTAATCCTCACTGACCAGTCCTCTCATTGTTTTTCCATTCTCTCTTTTCTTTTCCATACCCACAGGAGGCAACCCGGTGGTCTCCATCCAATCTAGATCATCAAGTGCTCACAACAGGAGGCCACCCTGCGGGCTACAATCAAATCTAGATTATCAGGTGCGCAACAACAAGAAGCCATCCTGTGGTTTTCCATACAATCCATATCATCAGGTGCACACGGGGGCGCCGATCTCCCATTTTCCCGGCCGACGGTCAATATCATATCATATTCAGGATCCATATCACAGACCGTCCTCACAAACCCATGGTGGTCCACTTCATCCCAATTCCACACAAACAAGGCACAGTATATTCATAGCACAAGTAATCAAACAATTTTTACTATCAACAAATAGTGCATCATAATATGGCACTTCAATAAAATAATGCATGATAACATTTAGCTGTGAATGCATGCATGCAGGCGGATGAAGCGAATTATCTAACACTACTCACATTTCTTTATTGTTCTTTAAAAGGACTGTCTTTATCACTCCATGCTTCCAGCTTTCGTTCTCGCATTTCGGAATTTTATAAACCTCTATAATAAACAATAGAATTCTAAGTAAGAATTTTAAATTTGAAGATTCTATTTTATATTCGTTTACTAGTTTTGGCAGTCATTTAATTCATTTATTAATTTAAACTATATATATATTTATAGATACAGATATTGGGTTTCCTTATTTATTTATCACTCTAATAATCTTATTCTATATTTTTAATTTCTATAAATAATTTAATCTCTATTAAGTAATTTAATTTCTATAATTAATTTATTTTCTACCGAAATTTCGGCAGCATCTCCCCTAAAATTTAGACTATCTACCTGTTAAAATATCAACAATTTCACAATTATTCAATCCATACGGCCCATCCATCGGGCAATTAATCAAACAACATTTTCCCATCCTCCTTTAATCTCAACATCACCACACAATCCAAATTATACATTACAATAACATTATATTTAAACTACCTTAATTAAATCAACACTAAAATTATAACACTGTTAACTACTCACAATTATCAAATTAAATTAACCAAATTAATTAACTACAAATAATAAAATTAATTTAATTAACTAGCGTTACTAACATTAACTTAACTAAACTAATTGACTACAAGTAATAAAATTAATTTCATTAACTAATATTACTAAATTAATTAACTTCAAATAATAAAATTAAATTCATTAACTAAAATATATTTAAATTAATTTATACCCCAATATAATTTTTTTTTGTTGAATTTCTGCTAGATCGGAAATTGCCACGTGTGCCGGATCGGAGAGCAGTGGCTGTCGGTGGTCGGAGGCACGCTGGAGCGGCGGCAGAGGCGCAATCCGGTGGTCAGAGGCTTGCTGGAGCTGCTGCAGTCGCTGGCAGTGACGCAGACCCAGTTGCAGGGAAGAAGAAAAGGGAAAGAAAGAAAGAAAAAGGAAAGAAAGAAAGAAGAAGAAAAAGAAGAAGAAAAAGAAGAAGAGAGGGAGGTGTGGTGGTGCGGTGGTGGGCTGGAGGTGGCGTTGAAATGGTGAGAGTGAAGGAGATAGGCGTTAAAGATAAAGGGAAAAGGATGTTTCTAGATGGTTTGGGTCGAACCGGTTCGATTCGGTTCGATTCGGCCCAAATCTTCGATTTTCAACCGGTTTCGGCTTTTTCAATCGGTTTTCGATTCGATTTCTCATAGTATTCGCACTAAAATATTAATAGCAATTTCCAGGCTGTCGGTTCGTTAAATTAAATTGGAAAATGTTTTGAAAATAAAAATTCGGGGTATTTCATATATGTACTTAATTCTATTTTTATATAATGAAGTGATTTTAAAATAAAGTTTAACCCAATCCCTAGACTTAATCTTTTAATTCTTAATTTATAAATGCAGATTTTTAAAATCCTAATAGGTGCCAAAAAATGAAATCAAGCTACCACTCAATCTGCAACTCTTGCCCTCAACCCTAAATTAATATCTATATGCAACTATAATGAATAATAATAATAATAAATTATTTTTTATTGCTTATAACAGAAAAAAATGAGAGGATGATTTGAATTAATAATAGAAATCACTTTGGCTACGGTACTAGTATTATTTATCCAGTGTATCAGAGAAAGGAATATATACACATACACACAAATTCTTGAAACCCCAATAAGAGATCCAAATAGAATTATATAATTCTAATTTTTTTCTAGTTTCCTAAACACTATTCTCTTTTAAATCAAATAGATTTAGGATATAAGAGAAAAAAATATCAAGAAAATTTAAAATGATTAATCATCAATAGATCATCTATTTATTGCAAGTGGATAATTAAAAATGATTAATCATCAATAGTCATCTATTTATTGCAAGGGGATATAAATCTCTTACTAAATTAAAATGATAGTAGTTACAAATTATTTAGTAAATGAAAAAGAAAATAAAAAATTATTATTAAGAATAAAACTCTTTCAAAACTCACATAAATAAAAAATTTGAATGTACATAGATATATAAATATATCAATAAAATATTATATATATTTTTAAATTAAAATTTTTAACTATTTATCAAGTTTAATCATGTAAATTTTATTTGAAAATTTACTTTTTAAAAAATAAATCCAATAAAATCTTACAAACAAAAAGAAAAAATATTAATAAAAATAATATTTTTTTTCTTGTTTGTCTCTCCTAAATAAAATATTAAATATACTCTGCTTGAAAATTTATTTTTTAAAAAATACATCGAATCAAATTATACAAACATAAAGAAAAAAAGAATATTAATAAAAAGAATATATTTTCTTTATTTTTTATCTATATCCTAAAAGAATTAAATATTTAATAAATAAAATATAAAAATTTTCAAATGTCTCAATATGTCATATATATTTATTTAAAAAATAATTTTTTTAATTCATTAGGAGGCTTAATAGGCCGAAATAAAACTACGGGCTACACAACAAAATACCCTAAACTCACCAAATTGGTAAAAACACTTGTAGTCAAGACGATTCGAATTCGAGACCTTTCACTCCTCATAAAAATGAGAAAACTATCGGACCACACATGATTAGCTTAAAAAATAATTTTTATAAATATATTCTAATAAAATGTAATTTTCTAATTGGTTATGACTAAGTTAGGATATTCTAAATTTCATTGAGTGCGCTATCGGAAATCCCTTTATTCCCACCTATTCCCACTTTTATATATAGTACTAGTCTTCTTTATGACGTGCGTTACATGTTGACTATGCTCGTTATATGTTCATTCTTTATACTCATTTAATTTTTTATTTATATAATATTAAAGTATAAATTCTTATTTAAATTGAGAGGTTAATTTATATTACACTTTATATATATAGTAAATATTTTTTTGATTGTATGTCAACATATTGATTCATACAATTTTTATTATATGTTAGCTGCTTTCATTTTCTTTTTTAAGGAAAAACCAAATTTGACAGTCGTTTTTCACAAGTATACGAAATCGCAACAATTAATAAAGAGTGAGTAGAGTATCGTCCCACGAGAATTGTATACCAAGTACCAAAATTGTGTTAACCTACTATTATTTAAACGGCAATAAGAGGAATTATTTTAAGAAATTAAGTTTAAACAAATAAAAGAGAATAAAAAGAAATCAAGCAAGAATATTTGATGAAAAGAAATCAAGGATTTAAAGCTACTAGAGATTTTGACTTCACTTAATTCTATCCAATTTATTCTATTAGTTTGATAATCAATTTTAATTGTTCAAGTATGAGAAATAACCCTAAAATCACTAACAAGCTCTCCCGATGTATTGTTTGCTATTTTAATCTGGTCTAATTACCTATCTTCCAATAGCGCAATCAAACATGAATTAAATCATTAAGTTTTATGGTTTATTTATAAATTCATACTTAAGGTCATTAACTTATGAAAACCCCCATGAGTCAAACCATATAGCTTCTGCATCAAGATTATTCCCATGTAATTTATTACCCTTTTCATATCAAAAACCCTTCTCCCGATAGTGATTAATAAAATAAAACAATCTAGGGGAGAAACTCTGCCCGAAAGTATTAAATTCAATAATAAATTATATCATGGATAAGGAAAAACAAATCTAATATTATAAATTGAAAAAGAAATTAAGCCACATCAAATTCCTAGTATGGGAATTTAGTTTGACATAGTAATTAAATAAAACTCAATTAAATTTGAAAATAATTCCATAATCAATATGGATGATGAAAAGTAAAAACAAGATTAAGAGTTTAGAGATAAAAACTAGCTAACAAATAACATGGACGACTTCTTTGAATCTTGACACAAATCTTGAGTACTTGACATCTTAGAGAGAGAGAGAGAGAGAGAGAGAGAGAGAGAAAATAATAGAACCAGCGATGGTATATACAATGAATCCAACCCCTGATCATGGCTAGTCTCTCTCTTTATATAGACTTTCTGGAATATCTTCATGTTCATTTAGGAAAGTGAATCTCTATTGAGTAAGAAATCTTTTGGAGATAGTAAAATGTTTAGGTTTTGTATTTCTTCTCAATTATGACTCTCCCAGCATCTAAATAGGATTTAAACTTGATTCGCACGTTAGAAAAGCATCTTATGCGGGTCCATGCAAGCGGCACGGGCTAGAGTTATTGTTTTCGGCCCAATACGAAGTCAAGCATTCAGCACTAGCGTGCTATATGGCATGGCTTGGGCGTGCTAACCTCTGCTTAGGAATACTCTTTTTTGTATTTTGGCTGATTTTCTATAAAAATGTAATAAAATTCTCTAAGATCAAGTGAAATGTGATTCAAAGAAGTTTTAAACAAAAACATAAATAAAATTAAATAAAAAATAATTAAAATAATTAAAAATACTAAAAATTATAATAAATACTATATTAAAAATACTATAAAAATAACACCTATCAAAATTGATTTATAAAAATCATCATATAGCTTCTATTATACGTTTTATAATTAATTTACATGTTTTGTTAATAACTTTCACTGTAATCTTTTATAGTAAATAAATATACGTTAATAATAGAATAAGAAAATAATCTAATAAATCAAATTAAATATTTATAAATAATAATAAATTTTTATTTTTATTTTTATTTTTTTAGCCAATCAAAGTCATGAAAGTAGTTTAAAAAAGCTATTAATAAAATTATATTCTTTAATAGAAATAGCACTTGAATTATATAAGATATCAATATAACTAATTAAATTCAAGATGTTTAAAAATAGTAATTTTTTATCTTATTTTTTGGCTAATTAAATTAGACTATAATTTGTAATTAAAGAAATTTAATTATATCATTTTTAAATTAAATCTGAATTATCTAGATCTATTTATTTAAAATAAATAAAAAATATAAAAATTTTAAATGCCTCATTTATATATATTATTTAAAATAATAACGTTGAAGCTAAATTATAAATTATAATAGTAATAAATTATTAAAAATTATTTTATAAAATATAGATGCCAATTTTTTTGTTTTGTAAAAATTTATTTTATATAAAATAATTATCTTTTACAGAATATTATGAAATATTTTCAATTATTATAAATTATTATGCATTAAAAAATTTAATTTACCATAAAAATTCGGTTCCCTCAGTTCTCTTTCTTTCTTTTCTTTTCTTCTTTTTTTTTTTTTTTTCTGTTGAAAATGCCATGATAATAGGCACGGCTAAAAAATTATGTCACACGAGGAAATTAATGAAGCATCAACTCTACTCCCTTTTGCATGAATCAAAACTATTATTCTCTTCAGTACGTTGCCGATCACATTGCAATAAAATCTCCGGTAGGATCCACACAAAGATTGAAAACCATAAATGAGAAAAAATAAAGGTGTGACAGGTTCTCCATTATCAAATAATCATTTTAATGGAAGTAAATTTTTTATTAAATGTCAATCAGATCAATTTTTTTTATTAATATAAGAAACGTGAAGTTTTGACTTCAAGTACTTTTAATTATAGAATTTTTTTAATTACAGAGTCTTTATCGCTTTTGATGAGTTAAAGAAAAGAGCTATCTCTAATATCCATTCATCATATTATTTCTTCATATAGACCTCTCAGTCACAATAAATGAAAAGATTTATTATTAGATATTATATTAATTTATATATATTTATATATTCAGTCAAATATTAATTATTAACTAAAAAATTTTTATTAATATTTTAATAAGTTAAGAATAAAAAAATAAAATAATTTTTATTAATTAAATTTTTAATATGCATGATTTATCAAATCATCCAAACGTAAATAAAATTTTTCGGAGAATATATAAATTATTATTGCTGTTTTATGTTTATTTATCCCTTTTGTAGGGGCCAACGAAAGAAAAGTAGGGACCACTTTCGTTATTCAACGAAATAAGGTCCAAATGGACCTTTTGGTGGTTGTATAGCACATTCTGATTTTGAGATTGGATAAAGATACATATAGTGCATAGGAGAGACTAATATATTGGGTTTGGTTGCACACCTGTATAGACACTCGAAGCGTATCCCTGGCTGGATCATATGGAAGCCATAAATAATATATATACATAAATAATTAAAAATAATAACAAGACAATATTATTTTACCTTATTTGGCAAGAAGATTTTTCTCCAAAATTTTCTTTTCAAATTGAAAAAAATTGAAAAGTTATATCAATGTATTAATAAGGGAAAAATAATTTATTTACCTTATAAAATATATTAAATTTTACTTTTTACCTATAAAATAGTGATTTTTTTGATATTATCCGCTCTAAATTTTAAAAATATTTTTTCGCCCCTTCTAATTATTTTTTTTTGTTCAGCCACTTCTTTTATTTTTCTTCGTTATTTTCTTTCCTTCGATTTATTTCTGAAACAAAATGTTATATTCTGCCCTAAATAGTGTGCATTTTACGGCAGAAATTTTTTTTCCCTTAATAATTTGATCATCAATGAGATTTTAACCTAAAATCATATAATATCTAAATAAACTTATATGATAAAGTTTATTTTAAGTATGAAACATGCTATTTTATTATACCAAAATTAAATTTGTCAGGGTTAAATAAAAATTTTTGCTTGAAATAAATAAACTAAACTTAATTCTATCTCATCAAAACAACAAACACTTACCCAAGGCAAAGAAAAAGAAGTACCAAACTAGAAGCAAAGCCAGCAAAAGGCTTCAGCTCTAAGATTAGTTTAGGGTTTATCTCCTCCCCAAGAAAATCACCATTTTCATGAATATGTTATTCCTTTGTTTTTATTGTACATGTACATGTATTTTTAACAGGAATGTCAGATACAGGTTAGTGACCTAGTGGTCACACACACAACAACTCTTTTGTACTCTCTCTCTCTCTCTCTCTCTCTCTCTCTCTCTCTCTCTCTCTCTCTCTGCAAGTCTTTGACATAGCTCTGGTGTTATATATAATATTTCTCCTGTCTTTATGCACCTGTTACCTCTCTCTTGCACTCTTTCAGTCTTTGTATTATCTTCTTCTTCTCTCTTCCAATTGAGAAGAACCGCATTGCTTTCCATTTGCCTTGACCAAAGTGACTTCATTGCCTATTTCTGTTTGTCGTCTTTTGCATCTCAGAATATAGCTTTTTTTTTTTTTGCTCTCCCTGGCTCCTTGTTTCTCCTCCCACACATTTTGCTCATCTGGGTTTTTAATCTTACCTTTGCTTTTGTAATCCAAATTCCAAAATTAAAAAAGACTTTTGTTTATAAGTGGGTTGTTTAGGCTTTTCAGTTGGGTCATGACAATTTGCTGTGATCTTGAAGTAGATGTCAATGGAGAAGAGACTTTCATGGTTGATAAGGTAAAAGGCTATTCTTTTACTCTAGTTTTTCATTTTCTTTTCAGTAATTTGCTTCTTGCAGCTTTTCATTTCATTAGATTTGACATACTTAACTAGACATTTGCCTCTAATTCGTTACTCTATCCACATATGTGTATATCTAGTTCTTTATTTTGTTTCATTTTGGTTTTAATTAGTCCCCAATCTCTGGCTCTGGTTCTGTTATGCTTTTCTTTTGTTTGTTGGATGTGGAGTTTGAGTATTTTCATGTAGTTTTTCTATGATTTCTATGGTTGCACAAGAGGCTATTAAATTTACAACTGCATTGAAGTAATGTGGGGTATGCTTCTAATGGCTTCTTTTCTTTGCTTCTATTTTGGCTACTTGTTATCACCATTGTCATTGTGTAGGCCTTTCTTTTTCTTTTCTTCTCTCATTATTAATTGCCCTTGTCATGGGGTGGCTTAAATGTTCATACCTTCGTTTGTTTTTATTCACTCCTTTTAAGAAGGGAAAAAAGGAGTTGCTTTCGTTACGTTTATTACTGTATATTACCCTTCTTTGCTGGGTTGTTTCTCAGACATCTTTTCTTGTAATTGCCCCATGCACAATTTATTGTCTATAACGACCTCACAGCTTTTTTCTTATTTTTTTCCTCCTTTCAGGTTTAGCAGTAGATTCCCCTTTTTTCCTCTTGCCTTTCTTGTTTTGCTAAATCCATTGAGTTAATTCTTTTAATGCTTAATTTGGGCAACGAAGAAAGTGATTGAAGGTAGTCTTCATTTATATTCCTCGTTTTACTGAACAATTAGTTATTTACCTCTTGTACCTTAACGAGTCTGTTGCCCAGTTAGTTTTATCAGATTACGTGCCTGTTTGATTAGCAGTTTAGCCATTACAGTTAGCTGTTGGCTGCCACTGGATGTCAGCATATTTTTTTATCATTTCAAACCATTAACACTAGATCTTGAAATGCTGCTCAAGCCATTGGGTATTCCGAACAACAAAATCAGTGGTTCAGAGCTCAAACATTAAATACTAGTTCCAAACTGCTCATCCAAACTAACTATAGCCTTTAAGTTTATTTCTTCTGTGCTTTTGTTCGCCGTAAATTGTTTCTTTTCTGTTCCTTGTAAAAGAGTTGTGTCAATCAATCCCATGTCTCAAATTTTTTTGTATATATCCATGTATAAATAATTGTTTTCTGATTCTGTTTTCGATTGAATATTCGCAGAAGCTTATTTCCTCATATTCAGGCAGATTAAGCAAATTATTTGGTAAATCATCGATGGGTTCTTCAAGAAATTTCAAAGTCATATTCAATGATTTCCCAGGAGGGGCTGAATGTTTTGAGCTCCTTTCCAGGTTCTGCTACAACAGTGGTAGAATTGATATAACTCCTTATAACATTTTACTACTTAATTGTGCTGCACAATTCATGGAAATGGACAATTCTGTTTCTGGAAATCAAAACTTATTGGAACAGACTGAGAAATCACTTCAGGAGATTAATGATTGGACATGGTCTGAGCTATTGATCACTATAAAGCAGTGCCAATGTTTATCTTCCTTGGAAAATTCTGTACCTGTTCTTGAGAAATGTATGGATTCCCTTATTGGAAGAATGGCTTTGTCAAGTGAATCAAGTCCATGTCTATCCACTTCTTCCTCTGATAGCTCAGGGATTCGGTTTTCATGTGACACCAGAAGTACTGCCGAGAGTTTGAAGAGTGGCTTCTCTAGAACAACTTGGTGGTTTGAGGATCTTTTGGTTTTGAATGTTGATTTGGTTGAAATGATGATAAAATCAATGGCCTCACATAAATTTGATCATTCAATTATTAGTAAGTTCCTCTTTTATTATCAGAAATCAAAATCTTACAATGCTAGATCTGATGAGAAGCGAAAGATTGTTGAAACCATAATTGATATGCTTTATATTCTTGATTGGAGTTCTGTTTTATGCAAGAACCTTTTCGGGATCCTTCGATTTACTTTGAGTTTGAATATAAGTAAATGCAGCAGAAGCAAGTTGGAGAGAATGATAGGTTCCAAAATGGATCAAGCAACTCTAGATAATCTGCTTATTCCATCTCCATATGGGATAACTTACTTGTATGATGTTAATCTTGTTTTAAGATTTTTGAAGGCATTTTTACATGGAGAAAATGGTCAAGTAAATCCAATGCAATTGAAGAAAGTTGCTAGGTTGCTGGATTCGTACATAGTAGAAGTAGCCCCAGATCCTTGTTTAAAAGCTTCCAAATTCTTAGCCTTAGTCCTTGCCTTACCAGACTCTGCTCGAGACTGTTACGATGAAATCTACCATGCCACAGACATTTATCTCGAGGTAGTGCATTTTTCCTACAATTTTTGCTGTGAGTTCAATTCACCTTTATTTTTTTTATTAATTGGTCTCTAACCGGAAATTTGCAACCATACAGCTGTGGTGATGACTACAGCTCTAACTTAATGGTGAAATGATGTGATAATTAAGTTAAATCCTTTCTTAATGCCATTACTGGATGCTAATTTCATAAATGATCTTAACCATAAGTTTCATTTTGAAATTTAATTATCCAAAACAGAAAAAAGAAAATGTATATAGTTCATATCTACCATTTTTTTTTCTGTAGTTAGATTAAATCTGATCTTTTATGCAGGTGCACAGTGGATTATCTGAAGAAGAAAAGATGAAGATATGTTGTGCATTGAACTATGAAAAGCTTTCAGCTGAAGCTTGCATGCACCTTTCTCATAACAAGAAATTTTCATCAAAAAGTGCAGTCCAAGCCCTCCAATCACAGCATCTCAAGCTTAAGAGCCTACTCAGTGGAACCAATAATTTGGAAAGCAAGGTGAATGAAGTCAATGAACAAATTGTGCTTTATGCTGGCAAACTTGAAATTTCAACTGATAGTGAGAAACTTAGAGCACATTTGCAAGGAATGCAATGGAGGGTGATGGAATTGGAGAAAGTTTGCAAGAAAATGCAAACTCAGATGACAAAAATTATGAAGTCATCAAGAGTACCAAGCCATAGTAATTCCAGGTCTTTACCCAGGCTTTGTTCATGATACTATGATAAAAATAATATTTCTTGATATAATTATGTCTATTATGTATTTAAGTATGTACATAGCAATGACAATTATTATTATTATTTTAAAAAAAAAAAAAGTTTTGGGTTTTTAATAGTGTTTCTATCTAAAAGGAAACAGATATTGTCATGATCTTGATTGTACAGCTAATTATAGAAAAAGAGAGAAAACTTTTGTGTGTTTTGTCAGAATTAGTGTCTTTATATTCTCTCTATATTGTTGTCCCAAAGGTCAAGTCCTTTTCCAAGTCATTCTCATATGCAGGCAAACTATAATGCAACTTCACAACTTGGCATATGACAGTAATTTAGGTATTGAAAGTAGTAATTCTAAAATAGCAGAGTCCTAATTATGACATCTTGGGGTATTGTAGTAATTTACCCATTGGAAATTGGTGGGATGCCAAAAAGAGAGCATGTTTCATGAAAGCTGATTTGTTAGAAGTTAGAACTTATTCATATGGAACAATATTTTTATTTATTATTAGACTTGAAATGTTTCAATTTGTTAAACCAGTCATTGCTTAAGTGTTTATCAATCTTAGCAATTTACATTTTTCATAACAAGATTCCTGGCTTGCAGGTAAGATAGCTAATCTTACGGGGGTTTTTTTTTATATTATAAGCTCGACCTTATATAGGAAAGGGCTTATCAACCATTAGATTTTAAAACTATATTATAACCAGATATGTTATTTAAAATGATTTTAAAATTTTATAAATCAAATATAGATTTTGACTTGTGTGTTGAACAAGTAGTCAAATTGCTAGTTACGAATCTCAAAAGTAATTAAGTAAGAAATTTATATAAGAAGGAACTTGTGTTGACTTCAACAACTATGAGGCCAAAGAGAAAACTTTAATTTAAAAAAAAAAAAAAAAGACTATATGGAGACAAGGAAATTTTAATACTCTTGACATGAAAGAGATCTATAAATTATTTGGGTGTTGGATAATATGATACTCTATCAACTGGCAAATCCAGCAATGCATGGCATGGACGGTGTGATATTGATGTGCATTATTGATCAAATACGTTCTACTCACCTCAAGCCAAGTTGGTCTGGATGGAAAAGAATAAAAACGTTTGAAAAGAGTATTTTGATGTTATAAGCAGTCTAATCATCAATTTCATAAAGCTTCTAGACTAACAAGACAAAAATTATAAAAAGAAAAATATTTTCTTTTGAAATAATTTCAAAAATAAAAATTAAATCCATCAATTAGCAATTAACAATGTACAAAATAAATATTCATTCGTTGAAAGAGTAGGTTGAGCCTTTGTAAAATTTTATAATTTTCTAAATTTAAACCCGATAAAAATAAGTCAAAAATTAATTAATGAGGAATATGCTAATTTGCTAACCAAAAATATATATAGTACAAACTGACATTGTCGGTGATTTCTCTTTTAGTTTTCTTTTCAAGCTTGACAATTATGACTCACAAATTTACATTGACTCTACAATTTCTTTCTATTTTTATTCTTTTTACATGCAAAATTGTGATTATATATATATATATATATATATATATAAAATTAAATATACCCGCTTATTGTTATAGTATGGGCACCAAATACAGGAAAGCATGTTCGTAAGAAGGCCAACACTAATAGCTTAAGAACGCAAAATGTGGGGGCTAATGGGATTATGAATGTTTTTACTTTATTTATTGAGTGTGGCCCTAAATTACTTGATGATGTGCTTAAGTTTTGAACCCCACGTTAATAGTGTAAATGACAATGATGAGCCTTTGAAGACGAAGAGGCTCAAATTCTAAAAAAATGTTTTGCACTCCATTATTTCCATTGATTTATATAATTGTTTCTTTTTTTTTTTTTCCACTGTAATCTCATGATTATAGACACTACTGTGATTTTTCGTTGAAAGGTATGTATTATTATGAAGTGCTAAACGCTAATTCGAAAATTTACCTAAAGGAGATGTTTGAACAAACTATTTATGTAAAAGCAGTTGTAATATTTATCAAATGCCATTAGCAAACATATTTTTACACAAATAAGTGTGATCTGTTTGATATTTTTATTTATGTGAAATATGAGAAGTTTTAAATTCGAGTCCTTTCGACTACAACAGTTTTCACTAATTTAGTGAGTTAAGAGGAGGACTAATCTGTCTTCAAAGTTTACGGACTCAAGATTAATAAATAAAAAAAATGAAATTGAAATATGTAATTTGTATAATATGATGAAAATTATCTTATAGTATAATTACAATTAAAATTATACATACATAATTATTTATGTAATTATAAATTATATAATAAAATGTATATTATTAATATTTATAATATGTATATAATTAGAATGATTATTATTATAATATTTATAATCATGGGAATGGAAGTGAGACGGGCATTTTAGGGTACCCGCTCTATTTCGACTCATTTAATGAGGTACATATATTTATAAATAGGTTTGAGACGAATACGGATAATAAAATTATTACCTTTAACGGATACAAGTATACGTAACGAATACAAGTATATGACTATAGGTACTCGGTATCCATTAGTTGCTATAATAAATAGTTTTGGCCATGGGTACCCGCGGGTACCCTACCCATTTATTAGTAAAATGTATTTTAACTAAGATTAGACTTTGATAGTTTAAAATTTGCGGAACCCTACTCATTTAAGGGTACTTTAAACAGATTCGGAGAGTAAAATTTTAAATGAATTCAGATATTGATACTTAAATGAATATTTAAATGAGTTTGAGATGGATAAAGTAGTAAAATTTTAAACAGATACAAATATGGATAGTTCAAATTTACGGATATCCTCCTAGCTTTCATGACTAATCGTATGTTTGAATCATAGCGTAATAAATTGTTACCAAATAAAATATAAATTGCCACATTAACATGGCCCAAGCACAAATTAATAAAGCAATGGCAACACGACAAAAATGCTAGGCACTTAATACTAACTACTCCATTCCAAAATTTATAATTAGTAACCTGAAAGGAAGTTAAGTACTATTCAAATACTGAATACCGAAGTTTCTAATTAGTAACCTGAAAGTAGTTTTCAAATTTGTACATAAAGGACCCTGCATCGTATCTCAAAGGTATATTCATTCAATCCAATTAAGCAATAAGCATTCCGTAGCTTTTTCTAACTTGAGTATCGGAATGTCTGTAGGTATCCCCTGCCCGATGCTCCACCAAGCCGTTCGCTTCCAACCACCATCTTGATCTGCTATGCGCATATCTATCCATGAATTTATACTAGCAAGTATCAATTGGCGACGTTTGTGGAAATCCTATTGACAAATTAAGCTTTGTCTTTAGCAAACACGGAGAACAATAGCCTCAAAACTCAAAAAAGAAAGAAAAACCAAGATAAAGAACTTCCTTTTACAAATAGAACAGTTAAAGAAGCGCGTTTGATAATGAACATTGAGTAACTTGAAGAATCATGAAATAGTCCTGAAATTAAAATAATGCTTGAATAACTCATGTCGGAGATAAATCACTTTCGTCCGATAATATTTTGGCAGAGGAACTCCTTTCTAAATTTAAAATTTCAATCTTAAAAGAATATAATGGGTCTGGAGATCCACGTAGCCACCTGGCTACATTCAAAATAACCATGCAACTCTAGAATGTCAAAAGACAAGTAACTGTGCAAAGTATTCCCATCAATTTCGACAGGACCACCTCAATAGTAGTTCACAATATCAAAGAATTAACTCGAAGCTTCCAAGATCATTACGAGGTATTAATCTGACCTAAAAAGATGTATTTTGATCTATAAAAGATAAGATAAAATACCAATGAAAATCTGAGGTAATTCATAGCTCACCAATAACGAAGCGAATCATATGGAAAACCTAAACTATGAAATGACATGTGATGCATTAAGAAAAGAAATTAAGAATAATAAGTTTGCTAATACCTGGTCAAAAAATTGTCGCAGAGTTATCAACAGCTTATGGAATGAGCTCAAAATTATATTCATTGATGATGCCAACTCCGCTCAAAGCTCAGAGCATAGGCAAGATGAATTTCATATATAAAGCCCAGAGATAGATCCTCAGCCCCGTAAACATTTTGGGTGATATACCCCTCTTATTAATACTAGAGAAAGAATACTTTCCTAGGTACAATGACTTCAAATTCCTATAAATTATCCCCGAAAGTTAGATGAATGATTTATTACTAACAGAGATCAGAGTAAATTCTGTAAATTTCATAATGACCATGGTCATACAACTGAGAAATATAGCCAACTCAAAGATGAAATATATATATGAAATTATATATATTAAGTGGGTTATACGGATTATATGTGTCGAGTTTCTGATCCGTATACGATCTATTTAATCAAATTTAATTGAATTTTTGACTCATATATGATCCATTTAATTAAACTGTTTATATGTATCATGTTTATCTTATTAGTTGAATTTTTATATTATGTTCGTATTTAAATATTTAACACGATTATTAAATGGGTTGTGTTTATGTTTCCAGTTGTATCGCGTCTCAGTTGAATTTATGTTGAACCCGATACCCAAACCTTTTTTTACACCTCTACATTTGGCAAGTCAATATAATACTTGTGTAGAAATCTAATGGCAAGTAGAGAATGTGTGGATTTTATACATCTTAATAATATATGTCCCAAAGACCATTATCCTCTACCATTAATTGATCGATCGATAGACTCTACCGTAGGCCATAAAGTTTTCTCTTTATTGGATACCATATCTAGATACCATTGGATCATGATGGAGATACCTTATCAAGATACCATTAGATCATGATGGATGCTCGAAGATGTAGAAGATATAGTTTTTATTACCGAAGTATGTGTATATTATTTCAAGGTTATCCTTTTTAACCTTAAACATATTAGCAACCTATCAAAAGATGGTCAATGAAATATTCAAAAATCTAATTGGCGGTAATATAGAATTGTAATATAGAATTGTACGTGGATGATATGATTGTCAAGAGTAAAAACACTTCAGATCGCGCTAGATGACGCAAAAGACATTTGTTAGATATTTGATATCCTATATAATAATACTAAGATGAAGCTTAATCCAAAAAAATGCATGTTTGGTATTAAGGCTTATAAATTCTTAGGATACATGACACTATGAGTTTGGAGATTCATTGTCCATGTTTGTTGTTATAGGATGGTAAAAAATAGCTCCTATTACACCAAATGGTCAATCTGGAGAGCTAAATATACACTTGATTTTAATTTTTTTTATAATTATTAGACACTCAGATTGTAACTCTTTGTTAAGATATTAAAAAAAAAAGACCAAAAAGTTTAAATATTTTTCGTATAATTATTTTTTTATTCATTGGGAGGTTCAACGGGCGAAAATAACACAATAAATTATATAATAAGGGTATCCCTCTTTCACTCATCAAATTGGTAAAAACTTTTATAGTTAAGAGGAATCAAACTTGAAACCTCTGACTCTTCACAGTAAAAAAACTAATGAGATCGTACTTGATTGACATCACATAATTATTTTAAACTTTATTATATATTATTTTCATTATTTGCCTTTAATTGTTATTTGAAATATAATATGATAATAACAGTAATTGCATTGATTAATAAAATTTTAAAATTGCATTGCCTAACATGATTGTTCTCAAACATTAATCAATCATATATGTAGAAATGCTCATTACATATTTTGTACTTATTATGTCAAAGTTTTTATTCAAAATAACTATATTGTTCTTAAAATATAAAATGTATCTTCTTCAAATTAAACTGCTTTCTCTTCTAAATGATGATATGTTCATAAATTGGACTAAAATAATATTTTTATAAAATAAAAAATCAAAACAAATAAATAGAAATATGGACAAAAAATATATTACTATTTTCATATATTTATGTATGCATTTTTATTCTTCAAGTTATTACTCCACAGGATAAAAGTTTTCACTAATTTTTTCATCGGTATTTCATTTTTATAAAATAATATATTTACTCTATTTCAATTAGCCACGTATAAATACTATATTAGTATTCTTTTTTGTTTCAAATTTATTGCATGAATAGCTCACTTATTGGTAAGAAAAAAATCTTCAATTTCACATGATATATTATTTTTGAGAGAATTTCACATGATACATTTGAATTATACTACCTATACATTACTAGTGTTATTGATAATTTCAAAGACTTACATTCACCATTAATTATTTATTAGTTCTTGGTCAGTGCTTGTTTTTTACTCGTTATTTATATTTATTCATTTATTTTTTTGTATAATGTAAAATATAAATGAATCAACCAATTTAAATTTTGTAAAAACTGAAGTAATTAATTTCCAAATTTGCTAAAAAAGAAAAAACTGAATTGAGAAAGGAGAATGTCTAAGTCGATATTTAAAAGTGTCTGCTAGTTTTAACTATATATATACATACGTACACATTAATAATACATATATATATATTTTTAAAATTGTATATATTTTTCCATTTTCATCATATCTCCTCTAATTAAAATCTTTTAAATTACAATCAAATATTATATATATTTTTAAAATTTAAAATTTAAAATTTATCATTTTCTTTATCTATATCCTAATTAAACTTATATATATATATATATATATATATTAATTTACTTATCTCCTTTCAAATTAAAAATCTTTTGTTCACACCATATTTTAGTTTTTATAGAACATGGGGGTGAATTTAATAATAATTTAGGCTTAATTAATTAATTGACTTTTAAAATATTAGAGGTCCATAATTATTTGATTAATAATTAGCTAGATAAATATCTCGGGAGATGGTTAACAGAAGGTATCAAGCAACTACTTGAATAATACATTAATATATGGTAATACTTATAAACTAAGCCAATAGTTGATAATTATCTATCACAATTTTTTTATTAATTTATTATTTTTAAATTAACTTATGGAGTGAGCCTACAAGTAAACCATTCTCTACTTTCACAACAGAAAAATGTTATATTTTAATTACCAACGGGATTGATTTGAGTGGCAATTGCTCAAGTCTTTTAAATAAGAATCGAGTGTTCGATCCTTGTAAATGAAGAAAATTTTCGCTGGGAGCGCTTTCCCTTATGAACCTAATGTGACACTAGAATTAAGTTAATTTATTTTTAAGACGCATTAATAGGCTAGAGACACCTATTATATTAAAAAAAAAAAAAAAAGTTTACATCTTGATTCATTAACTTTAGGTCAATTTTCAAGCATAAAACAAAAGCTACCAACGAGACAAAAAGTCATTGAAATGCCGTAATGATGAAGAAAGGAACTGATAATGTGATTATATATATATATATATATATATATATATATATATATATATAAATATATAATGGGTGGACTGAAATGGGAGAACCAAATGCATAGAATCGTTTCCCTTAAACGCTACTCTTCTGATAAACCCAATGTATGTATGTGTTCTTCCACTAAATAACATGTGGACACAGTATCTAATACATGCTACAATTGTTTTCAAGGCAACATATGATTTTATTGTAATTGTGTTTTTTAATTATTTAGTCAGTTTTTTACATAATCTTTCCTATGCACTTGCAATTAAGCAACAAACACACTAATCAAACCTTATTTCCGTGCATGGAAATAGTAGCTTTTCTTTCTTTTGTTGTTTCCTTCGACTTATTAGAATATTATGATCAAAGACGTAGGACTGGTGTTTAATTAAATGCCAAAAATATAAAAATCCTTCTCTCTTCTTTTTTTTTTTTTTTTTTTTTTTTTTTTTTTTTTTAAAAAAAAGGAAAAGTTTATTTATATCTCAAATAAGGAGAGCTAATACAATCAGAGATAACGAGATCTTTAATAATTCGAGGCAAAGAGTCAAAAGAGAAAAAACTTAAAGAACTATGAGTAATTCTGCTCTGAAGTGCAAGAGAGTGAGCTACTTGATTGCCCTCCCTGTATATATGTGTGATGAAAGAATTTGAGGATAAAAATCCTTCTCTAACTATATAAATTTTTATCAATTTAAGCTTCATTTTTATTTCCAGAAAATAACTTACCTTTGAAAAATATTTTTTAACGTAAGTTATTTTACGAAAACAAATGAAACCTTAGTAAAACTATAGGAGAAGACTCTTCATGTTGTGTGGTTTATAATGTTATCTCGATCTATTAGACCTCCCAATAAATTTAAAAGAATATGTAAGTTAAAAATTACAACTTACAAAACTGTTGAAAAATCTACTAACTTGTTTTATTCAATACAAATTTTAACTAAAATTTTTGAATTATCATTTAAGTGAGTTTTACCTAAATGGAACTTTTAAATGATATCAAATAAATTTATAATAATAAAATAAACATGCACTTTAGTTATGTAGATGAGTTATGAGACTTGTCTAAACCGAGTCAGCAAATATAGATGTATAAACATTAACAATGTAAATTTTCTCCCGCAGCTGCAGAGGCAAAGGCAAGGCAAGGCCAGGGAGGGTTATAGGTCCTTTAACATATAGAAGCCCCAAAGTGCATCTCAGCCCATCTAATATTATTGAACATATAAGGGCTTGGGTCAAATTATTTACAACACGTTCGGGTTGCTGTTTTGCGGGTCGAGTGGTTGTTTGGTTAAATGCCCAAAACCCTAAACTTAGTTTGGGCCCTCAAAACTGGGTTCGAAAAGTATGAATTCACACTTCCCAACAAAAGCACTCACTGGGATAAATAGTTCTTATTTTTTTCGTACTCGAACATAAAAATTTAAATTTATAAATAAACTTCAAAAAAGTTTATGAAATTCATTAATCTCAAATAAGGAATAAATAATTTTTTACTCCTTTTAATTTTTTCGATTTTTAGCTATTATCAAGTCAAGTATGTCATGTAATGACAAGTTTTATTTAGACTTTTAGCTGAGAGATAAGTTAAACCGTTAAAAGTTTTTTAAATTAAAAGATATATTAATTTAATAAAATAAATTTTAAAAATAAAATATTTGTTAAAAGCTAGTTCTACGGATATTATTATTTCCTCTGAACTAAATAACAGGTTCCTTCTTAATTACCCAATACATTTCTCATGCTTAAGAAAAATGGCTTGATTTCTATCCTTGGAACGTGACAGCAAACCGTGCTCTATTTTTGATGTTATGAAGCCCATAATACTATGGGTTTGTTTGGAAAAGAGATAGGAAGAAAATAATGAAATTTATTTCGTATTAAACAATGCAATTTTTTCATTTTATTCATTTTTTCTCTCTAATTTAGAGAAAAATTTCATATTTTCTTAAAAAAATTCATCCATTTGAAACAAAGGGTAAGTTAAAACATGTAATCATTATCATGTTAATGAAAATAAATTTTAATTATGGACTAGTTTGCCCTAATATTGACTACTTATAAACTTATTAGAATGTCGTAAGAGACATATTACAAAAAAAAAAAAAAAATTATATAGAAACTATTGATAATGCCAAAAACTTTTTAGGAAAATTATTTTACATGTTTACATTTTTTTTAGAAGGAAAAAAGAACTTTATTCATTAGAATCTATACATGAAGGAATAGTGTCCCAGTAGTGAAAGCAAGAGAAAGAACAAGCAACTCGAACAAGAATATGAGGTATATTATTAGCTTGTCTCCTAATACAAGACCATGAGATTCCAACTGGCTCTCTCACAATAGCCTTACAATTAGAAATAAGTATACCAAAAACAAAAAGAGGAGTTTCATGTTGTTGCATAGCTTGGTAAACCATAAAAGAGTTTGTCTTAATGATAACAGACCTACAATGTTGAGTTTTTAACCAAGAGAATACCTCTCTAAGACCAACAGCCTCAGCCATGCTTGGCTCCAAAATAGTTGAACAATACCCAAAGACACTTGCAAGAAATGCCCCTGATCATCACAGATCACAACTCCAAAATTGGAGCTGCTCAAGTGTTGTATAACAGATGTGTCAAAGTTAAGCTTGACAATTGCAGAGGAGGACACAACCAACAAATACCTGCAGTCATAGTTATGACACATTGAATAGTATGAACAACTAAATGCTACACCCCGTTATATCCATATTAGACTTGAAAAATCCATCAAACCGAACCTAAACCAAGTGAACCAAAATCAATGCCAAATAGATTGATATTTTGCATTGATTTGGGAAAAACTCCTTACCTAGGGTGAGTTTTCCCACAAACTCAACACTAATGGAAAATAGACGTTAAGAGCTTTCCAACGGTACCATTTGAACTAGTCAAAAATTGAATCGAATTGAACCAGTCTCCTCAAAAGAACCTAATCATGGGCCTATGGAAACTCAACCGCTGACCTTTGGCGACTTAACAACTGGCCAATGTTAGATTATTTTAATCTAAGTGGTCCATGTAATTAAAGGGCTGGTTCTAATTAAAGTGGCCCAAAATGATCGTTGTTGGGCTTAATGGGATGAGGACTATTTAGGGTTTCATACCCTTCCTCTGCCTTATAAAAGATCAAGGAAATCAACAGCGTAGGTTAAGAGAGTGTACCGACTACCTCAAACACATAGCGGTGATAGGTTGTTTGAGAGAACGTGAAAAGAAAACTCCCGTTGCTGTTGATAATTCTTTAACCATTAAGAGAGAGCTTACGGATAAAAGGTCAGAGTAAAGAAATATAGATATACTGTTACGGCAAAAATCGAATTGCAGCAACGAGGTAATCAATAGCTATGGATCAAGGTACACTTCCGCTTATTTTGTATTCTTAATAAACAAATTCTATGAATAATAAAATCTAGGCTACATTAAAGTTTATTTAACATGTGGTATCAGAGCCTGTTCCTGTTCTAGATTTATTTGATAGTCTTTTATTTGGCTTAATTAATGGAAATTAATTTCGAATTGTGAAGTTGATTAATCTGGTATAAACGAAGTCAAAATAATAGAAATTGAAAACTGATTGTTTTCTTTATGCTTTATAAATTATTCTGCTGTGTTATTTATAAAGAAAGGTTATGACATCTTATTGTATAATGTCATTAAAGTTTTTAGATGTTAATTCAATCTCATAAAATTTTGCATAAATCAATGTTTAATGAATGGAAAACTTATTAGTCACCAAAGTGGCCTTGTTTTGATTAGTTTAGACATTTGATTATACGGCTTTCAATTGTTCATGTTTGTGTGATGCCGTTAAATGACATGAAAGTTAAAATTGAACAATTGAGATAATTGATTATAACGTTATTAGGTTACCCAAAGGTAGACCATTACTTAAAATCAATGGCATTAAAGAGACTTATCATTGTACTTGGTAAATATGAATGTATATCTAAAGATAACATGCATATTGTATGGAGCATTATTAAATAATTAAGAAGTAAAAACATAACTCGATTCCAGAAAGGAGCACGGGCGTGCTGCAATAAGCACAGGCGTGCTATAGACTCCAAAGAGCAGCACGGAGCGTGCTGTGGACTCCAGAAAGCAACACGGGTTGTGTTGTAATGAGCACGGGCGTGTCCTGAGCTCTAGAGAGTGGCATGGGCATGCTGAAATGAAGCACAAACGTGCCCTGAGTTCTAGAGAGAAGCACGGGCGTGCTGTAGTGAAGCACGGGTGTGTCACTACTCTTGACTTGCATAAAGATTCGCAAGTTGCTCCGCATCAATGAAAGTCTATTAAAGTATTTTCTTCTTGGCATCATTATTGATTAAAGCTATGTATTTAAGTATTACCCAGAAGTGAATTTAAATGCATAATTTAAGAGTGTTATCTGTTTGAATCCATTTATGTTTTCTCAAAGTATTAATGTATGAGTATATGTATAATGTTGCAGTTTCTTCTAACATGTTTACTATGGGCACTGGGCTGATTAAGTTCAATGGATTGAACTATGCTAATTGGTCCGAACAAATCCATTATCAGTTAGGAGTTTTGGACTTGGATATGGCATTAGTCTCTGAAAAACCAGCAGCCATTATAGAGACTAGTATTGAAGCTGACAAGTCCCATTATGACGATTGGGAGCTGTCTAATAGGCTGAGCTCGAACTTAATGAGAATGACAATGGCTGAAAATGTTAAGCCATCAATGCCCAGAACAGACAATGGTAGAGAGTACATATTGAAAATTAAGGAATACTCCCAATCAGACATAGCTGACAAGTCCATCGTAGGATCCTTGATGAGTTAGCTAACGACCAAGAAGTTTGATTGGTTACAATCCATTCATGATCATGTGACTGGCATGCAGAATTTGGTAGCCAAATTGAAATCAATGGGAATGGATGTGAGTGAATCCTTTTTAGTACAATTTATTATTAACTCACTTCCTCTTGAGTTTAGTTAGCTCCAGGTGAATTACAACACCCTCAAGGGAAAATGGAACATTTAGGAAATCAAGGGCATATTGGTTCAAGAGGAAGGGAGATTAAAGAAATTGAAGGAACACTCTGACAATCTCACATTTCACAATGGAGCTAGTAGCAGCAACAACAAATCAGGGAAGAAAGGCAAGAAAAAGGACAAAGCCCCAATGAAGGTCAATGAGGGCCAAATTCGTAAGGAGCTGAAGTGCTACTTCTGTAGGAAGAATGGTCACTTCAAGAAGGATTGTCCTAAAAGGAAGATTTGGTTCGAAAAGAAAGGTATATCTTATGTTTCAGTATGTTTTGAATCAAATCTTATTGAAGTGTCTAATAACACCTGGTGGTTAGATTCTGGTGCAACTACTCATGTGTCTTATGTTATACAAAGATTTCTTTCGATCCAACCTATAAACGAAACTGAAAAGTTCCTGTATATGGGAAATAGAATGAAGGCACGAATAGAGGGAATTGGGACTTATAGATTGATCCTCGACACTGGTTGTTTTCTGGATCTTGAAAAGTGTCTCTATGTTCCTGAATGTGCCAGAATTTTGGTTTCTGTAGGGAGGTTGGACAATATTGTTTTTAATTTAAAGATTTGTAATGGTGTTTTTTCATTGTACAAACATAAGTACTATTACGGTTCTAGTACTTTGATTGATAGTTTGTATCGTTTTAATCTTGATGTTGAATTTATTGAATCCCTGTTTAATGTTAAGCACAATATAGGTAATAAATGTAGTGCACATAATATATGAATGTTCTGTTTTCTTGTGGCATCAAAGGCTAGGTCACATATCCATAGAAAGGATCTTAAGGTTAGTGAAAAGTGAAATCTTACCTCAATTGGATTTTATTAACTGGAACGTGTGTATAGGTTGCATTAAAGGTAAGCAAACTAAGCACACATTAAAAAATCCAGCCACAAGAAGCAGTGAATTGCTTGATCTTATAAACACAGATATTTGTGGTTCTTTTGATGTTCCCTCTTGGGGTGTAGAGAAATATTTAATCACTTTTATTGATGATTTCTCACGGTATGGTTATATTTATTTGCTACATGAAAAGTCTCAATCAGTGGATATCCTTGAGGTATTCATTGATAAGGTAGAGAGGCAGTTAAATAGAAAAGTTAAAGTTGTGAGATGTGATAGAGGTGGTGAATATTATGGTAAATTTAATGAAAATGGACAATGTCAAGATCCATTTGCAAAGTTTCTTAAAATTCGTGGTATTTGCATGCAATACACAATGCCGGGTACACCTCAACAGAATGGTGTAGCTGAAAGGCAGAATCGTACTCTTATGGAAATGGTTAGGAGTATGTTAACTATCAGTACTGTACCTTTATCATTATGGATGCATGCATTAAAGACTGCTGCATATTTACTTAATAGGATTCCTAGTAAGGCAGTTTCTAAGACCCCTTATGAACTGTGGACAGGAAGGACACCTAGTTTAAGGCATCTTCATGTTTGAGTTGCCCAGCAGAAGTTAGGATATATAATCCACATGAAAAGAAGCTTGATGCTAGAAAGGTTAGTGGATTTTTCATAAGATATCTTAAAAAATCAAAAGGGTATAGATTTTTCTGTCCTAACCATAGTACAAGAATTGTTGAGTCTGGTAATACTCAGTTTATTGAAAACGGCCAATTTAGTGGGAGTGTTGAATCATGTAAAGTGGATGTGAAAGAGATTCAGATTCTAAATCCAACTCAGGTGGATTCTCCTAATATCTTTTCTTCAGTTGTTGTTCCTCTTGTTGTATCACGGTCTATCATCACGGTCGAATAATAAAACAACATTCCAAACCCACAAAGAGACCATATAAATGATGAACCAATTAATAATGAACAAGTCACGAATGAGTAGGTGGTTCCACAAGAAATAGCATTACGGAGGTCATAAAGGCAAAGAAGGCAAGCTATTTCTAGTGATTATGTGGTTTACTCACTTGAGCATGAATGTGAATTGAGCATTGATAAGGATCCAGTCTCTTTCTAAAAAGCCATGGAATGTGATAATTCTGAAAAGTGGTTTAATGCCATGAAAGAAGAGATGCAATCAATGAGTGATAATCAAGTCTGAGACTTAGTTGAGTTGCTTAAGGGTTCAAAACAAATTGGTTGTAAATGGGTCTTCAAGATCTAACAGGACTCTAAGGGCAACATTGAAAGATACAAGGCCCGACTTGTTGCTAAAGGTTACACTTAGAAGGATAGCATTAACTATAAAGAGACCTTTTCTCCAGTTTCCAAAAAGGACTCGTTAAGAATTATTTTGGCTTTGGTGGCTCATTATGATCTAGAGCTTCACCAAATGGATGTAAAGACAGCCTTTCTTAATAGTGACTTAGAGGAGGAAGTATATATGGACTAACCACAGGGTTTTGTGGTCACAGGAAAGGAAAATTTGGTGTGTAAGTTAAAGAAGTCAATATATGGACTGAAGCAAGCTGCCCGTCAATGGTATCTTAAGTTCAATAATACCATCACTTCATATGGATTTATAGAAAAGACTGTTGATCGGTGTATTTATATTAAGGTCAGTGGGAGCAAGTTCATCATGTTAGTCCTATATATTGACGACATTCTTCTTGCTGCGAATGATGTTGGGTTGTTACGTTGATATAAAGGCTTTTCTCTCTAAGAACTTTGAAATGAAAGATATGGGTGAGGCATCCTATGTGATATGAATAGAAATATTCTGTGAAAGATCACTAGGACTGTTAGGATTGTCACAAAGAGCTTACATTAATAAGGTATTAGAGAGATTCGGAATGGAAAAATGCTTCGCAGGAATAGTTCCAATTCAGAAAGGAAATAGGTTCAGCGAAATGCAATGTCCTAAGAATGATTTGGAACATAAAGAGATGAAGTCTATTCCCTATGCGTCAGTAGTTGGGAGCTTAATGTATGTTCAAACATGTACTCGACCGGATATTAGTTTCGCCGTAGGAATGTTAGGGTGATATCAAAGTAATCTTAGGATGGACCATTAGAAAGCTGCAAAAAAAGTACTTAGGTATTTACAAGGTGCTAAGGATCATATACTCACCTATAGAAAGTCCAGCCATCTAGAAGTGGTGGGATACTCGGATTTAGACTATGTCGGTTGTGTAGATTCGAGAAAGTCTACATTTCGCTACTTATTTCTCCTAGCTGGAGGAGTAGTTTCATGGAAAAGTGGAAAGCAGTCTGTCATTGCTACTTCCATAATGGAGGCTGAATTTGTGCAATGCTTTGAGGCCACTGTTCACACATTGTGGTTGCGAAACTTTGTCTCAGGTCTAGGCATTGTCGACAGTATAGCTAGATCGTTGAGAATTTATTGTGATAATTCCGTAGCTGTTTTCTTTTCCAAGAACAATAGGTATTCTAAGGGTGCAAAGCACATGGATTTAAAGTACCTATCTATGAAAGAAGAAGTGTAAAAACACAAGGTGTCAATTGAGCATATCGGTACTGATCTGATGATAGCGGATCCGCTAACTAAAGGCTTATTGCCTAGAATCTTCACTGGCCATGTTTATAGGATGGGCATTATAGCTAAGTCCTTGTTAGCATGATGTTCAAACTTGTACATATATATACATATGGTTGTTTTACTCATATTACTGTGACACTTGGGAATTCAATTAAAGATGTGTTTTTACTTATTTATATGTTATCCACATTATAGATGTATACAGTAATGGTTTGAGTGAGATAACAATAATGTTGATTGTAACAATGTATTGTTTGTTGAATCATTTCTTGATTAAAGTTCTTATGAATTAAGATGGTCTGTGATGTATGGAAGGAATCAAGTCGATTGATAACTTGTGACCGCCGTAATCCGACCATTTTAATTCTAATTAAGGTTGACATGATAGATTCAAGAAATGCACATGGGCCAAGTGGGAGATTATTAGATTATTTTAATCTAAGTGGCCTATGTAATTAAAGGGCTAGTTCTAATTAAGGCGGCCCAAGATGATGGTTATTGGGCTTAATGGGATGAGGACCAGTTAGGGTTTTAATACCCTTCCTCTGCCTTATAAAAGATCAAGGAAATTAATAGTGGAGGTTAAGAGAGTGTGACGGCTACATCAAATACATAGCGATGATAGGTTGTTTGAGAGAACATGAAAAGAAAACTCTCGTTGTTGTTGATAATTCTCTAACCATTAAGAGAGAGCTTACAGATAAAAGGCAAGAGTGAAGAAATATAGATCTACTGTTACGGTGACAATCGAATTGCCGCAATGAGGTAATCAATAGCTATGGATCAAGGTATGCTTCCGCTTATTGTATATTCTTAATAAACAAATTCTATGAACAATACGATCTAGGCTACATTAAAATTTATTTAACAGCCAATGGTTGACCGTCTAAGGCAAGGCGGCTAGGTTTATTCATGGCAGCTATTTGGCTTCTAACCCCATATCGAAATTCAACCTATTCACCCCCAGTTTCGTTTTCCTATAAATACATGCCTAATTTTCACTCTAAAAAGACACATAAATCTCTTTAAATCTCTTACTCTTGCAAAGTACATTCTAGAAGCTTTGGTTGAAATGTTCCTTTAGCTTTCTAGCTCTCTTTTATCTCCTTCATTCTTTTTGAGTATTCTAAGTGAATGGGCCACATTCCTTCAGCTCAATTTCCCCTTGATCCCTTTCTTTAGCTTAGAATTTTAAGTTTTCCTACCTTTGACTTGGATCCTCCTTGGTTCACGAAGCCTTCACAAAAAGCCCTCTCCAGGTTTGGACCCTGCATAGTCATTCAAACCTCACTTGGCTTAGATTTCTCCTTGAAATCTAAATCAAACTAAAGCTTTGAGATGGAAAGGTCACCACCTCTCCTATCTACCTAAGAAGGAGAAGCCAAGCCAGTCTATCCTCCGGTCAACCACATAGGTCTTGCCAAAAGACTAAGGTAAGTCCTCTATGGCCCTTAACTCCTTACATTAATCTCTCCTTCTAAATGACTTCACCAATAGTCTTTCTTTTCGAAAAATTGGAGATCCAAAGTCAAAATCAATTTTTAAATCAATAGGTCCCACACTAAGTATTACTTCATTACTTTTACCATCAAACTATCTCTTTCTCTTCAGTTTTCTAATCTTAGTTTTAGTTTGGGGCTGCTGCTGTTTATCAGCGGTGGCTCATACCTTCTACTTTCTACTATCTCTTTTGCTTCATCTTCTTTTGCTTTTAATCTTTTCTTGCTTTAATAAACTGAAATGTATTTTCTTATAATATATCTGTCTTTTTTGTTTTGTTATGGTTGGTTGTCTCCATATTTATAGTTTTTTTTTTGTCCATTCTTTGTGAGGACAGGCCTTCTTTTGAGGGTTTATTACTAAACAAAACTATGATATTTGATTTTATTTGGTTAGAGACTTTAGATTTTGAATTGCAGGTGTGGATCTTCGATCGATGGACTTTGGTAGTGCAACATGTTCCTCCATTGATACTATTGACGCATAGCGGTAGAAACTCATTTGTATTCGTCATATGTTGCAAATTATTGGAAAAATAATCCAATCATTGGAAAAATAATCCACTTATAGAAGAACCAGAGAAGTTATTATTTTGACGTTTAAATCAATTAATGAACTAGTTACTGCTATGAAAAGATTTATATTTTTTGTTAAGATCAACTCCAATCGGAAAGATCTAATATTATATTTTTTTGGTTTAGTTTCATTATTCAAAAGGATATAAATTTCTTTGTTTCATTAGAAGATCAACAAACTCTATTAGTCGGTAAAGTTTTATGTCTAGTTTATATGCTTTTTTGTAATTTTTCATATTATTATTAATGAATTACATTTAAAAAAAAAAGTATTACTTCAGTCCTTTTATATGGTTTAATTTTTAAAGTAAGGTATCAATATATTTAAATTTTAAAATGAGAGTACAACGGATAAAAAAGTAGTTTTAGGGTGATTTTCTAGTTGGAGCCACTAAACATGCCCATAGCATTTTGTTTTTTTTCTTTTTTTTTTTTTTTTTTCTCTTACCATTGTTGGTCTCTTTTTGTCTCTTATATACCGAGGCAAATTAACTGAAAAGTCATAAAAACCTTGCAAAGGAAAGCGAACGACAAAGAAGGAAAAGCATTTTAGAAAGGGACAGAAGACTTTTATTGCTCTCCTTATTGTATGAAACACGTTGCATGACGAAAATACATAATTGAACATCTTTTTTTTTTTTTTTTTTTTTTTTTGACATTAAGTATAATTGAACATCTATTTTTATTGGAATTTATCATCATTCGTAACTATTCATGCTACACGTGCCGATGTATAATATTTAAAAACAAAAATACTATTTTTATTGTAATTAATAATTATTTTTAAAAATAAAAATATCTATTATTATACTTGCTAATGTAAAAAAAATAAAATAAAAAAATAATTTTTTTTACAGATTCTTGCAAAAGGATCAATGTATTGACATATGTATACATAAATCAAGTTTATAATTAAGTTTAAAATTTTTAATTTTTATAAGTATTCTAATAGATTTAAATTAATCTTTTTAAATATCAATTTTTAAATTCATTTTGAATAAATAATCTAAAATCTGGGTATAAATTCAATAAACATTAAAAACTTAAAAATAATGTTATTGAAGTTTGCCCTGATTTGGAATAGGTTGAGAAGTACTATCATCTCCCTTTACAAAACAAAACATAAACATCAATTTTATCATTAAATATTTATCTATTTAACAGATTAATGACATTAGAAAATGAATTTTAATTTTAGTTTCATTAAAAAAAAGCACTGTGAAAAATGAATTTTATGATTTAGGTGGCATTATGATGAACAAAAATAAACACTTAACTATAGTAACAATAAATAAAATGCTTTTATATGGATGAAATACGCTAATAATTATGGGTTTTTATAAATCACACAATTATACCTTAGTTGATCATCGGAAATTGAATACACTTTATAATTCTATCGCCATCACCACATTGATCAAGCTCACATCAATAAAATGTCATGAAAATAATATTATATTGTTTGCAAAGAATTTTCTTCTTTTGTTGAAAGTTTAATTTGATTTTCTTTAAGGTTTCAATTATATTAAAATAGATATCTATACAAATTCTGCAATAGTAGAAAAAGGAAAATAAAGAGAATAAATATTAATGTTATTGTTAATTTTTTTTTAAAAAAAAAAGGTGAAAAGTTTTTAAAATATTAATGACATTATTAATTTAATTAATTATTTAAAAACTGAAAATACTATTAATTTAATTATTTAGTTCTCTATTAATTATATTAAAAATAATTTTTAAAAATATAAAAATTATTTCCAACTCAATATATAGGTTAACATTTTGTCACATAAGTATCTTATAATACTCTAGAATTGTGCCACGTAAACTTTTGTGCTTTAGCTTTTATAAATTTATATAGAGATAGATATAGATAAGAATATCTATTTAAAAGAAAAAAACAGTATCAACTTTATTTTAATACTAATTTAGTCGGGAAGAGAAACTTTTATTTTATTTAATGTCAAAATGAAATCTTTTTATTTTATATCATTATACATATTTTCGAATGAATTTATAAGTACTCAAATTAAATTCGTTTTTCAAATTGTAAAAAACTTTCGATTCCATCGTCTGGAATAAATATATTATTAACAAATATATATAAGTTTCTATAACTTTTTTTAGAAAATGCTTAAAAAATTTATATATCTACATTTAATAACATTTTCTATTGACCACATCGAGGCATAGCCCAGTAGTAAATACATATACGATCTGACAATAGATCTAGGTTTGAGTTCTCCTCCGGTAATACTAAAAAAAAAAATCCATTGAAATATTAAAATATATATTATTTTGAATATTTAGGAGGGGGATCCATTGTCAGGTCGTATATGCACTTACCACTAGATTATGCCTTAGGTCATGTTCGGCAATTTCAGCGGTTCTAGTAGATGTTAGGTGTTGTAGTAGCTGTCAGTTATTTTACTAGCTGTTAACAATTAGATATTAACTGTTAGTGGTTAGTTATTTATACGGTGGTTTAAAATAAAAGTGTTTGGTAAGAATAAGTATTTAATTAATTGTTTAATGTAAAAAGATAAAAAATAATAAGGTCATAGATAACAAGACAAAGGAGATGGACATAATCTAGATAAAAAATTTATAAAACGTTAAACGTTAATGAAGATAATGTTTCATAAATACTGCCTCAAAGTTAGGATAGATGTGACATTACCGAGTACAATAATTAATTAAAACAATGTTTGAACTCGATTAAAATACTAAATACTACTCTAAATACTCTCATCGAATAGAGCTTTAGTATGCAAAATATATATTATTTTATTGCTTATACTTTAGTTATATCCCTTAATTTATCATTTTTTTATTTTTTGTAAAAAATAAAAAACATTTAGAAAAACGAGATTCTCGATTTTTGTTTTTTGAATCCCTAACAAATACTTCTACCAATGGAAATAAATGTCCCCATAAAGAGAATGAATAAAATGAACTGTTTTTGTAATTATTGGCCCATCTTTTGAAGCCAGAATTGGGTAACAATTAATATGCACTGCACTTTCTGGAGGATGACATTTATTTGGACAAGTTGGTTGTTGACTTGCATATGAATCCGACCTTCTCAGGCGGCTGGAAGAGCCCATGCCCCCCCACCTAGGCTTGGCCACGGTTCCGGAACCGGCGGTTACAGTTCCGAAAAACTGGAATCGGAACCGAACCGAAAAGGTCCGGTTCCGGTTCCGGTTTGGAACTGTCCGGTTCCGGTTCCGATCCGGTTATAAAACCGACGGTTCCGATCGGTTTTCCGGCGAATCGCATAATTTTAAATTTTAAATTTTGAAGACCGGTTTAAAAAAAAAAATTATTTGAACATAAAAAATTAAAAAATACACCTAAAAAATTAAAAAATACTTCAATTAAATTTATTTTTTTTAAAGACTTGAACATAATTATTTTTTTCAAAAAATATTTTCAACTGAATTTATTTTTTGTTTAAAAAAGTTTGAACATAATTTTAAATTTTGAAGACCGGTTTAAAAAAAAAAAATATTTGAACATAAAAAATTAAAAGATACACCTAAAAAATTAAAAAATACTTCAATTAAATTTATTCTTTTAAAAACTTAAACAAATTTCACAACAAAATTTAAAAAAAAAAAAAAACCTGACAGTTTGGCTAGAACCGCCGGTTCGAACCGGCGGTTCTAACCGGCCGGAGAACTGGCGGTTCCAGTCCGGTTCTGATCGGTTCTCTGGAACCGCCGGTTCCGGTTCCAGAAAATTTGGAACCGGAACCGAACCGGAATTTTCCGGTTCCGGTTCCGGTTCGGCCCGGTTCCGGTTCTCACCGGTTCCGGTTACGGTTCCGGACCGGTTCGAACCGACGGTTCCGGTTCCCGGAACCGTAATATGGCCATCTCTACCCCCACCCCCATCCCACCAATTTTTGTGTTATTTTTTTAAATTCTTGTAATTAAAATTTCATATTTTTTCTTAATTTGACAACATGCCTCCCAAATGGCTATAGTCATAAATAAAGAATCATAAATACTCAATATATCATAAATGCCTCCCAAATGGCTATATTTTTTCTTTATAGATATATCATAAATACTCAATGAGAATCATTTACTTTAGTAGGTAGTAGATTGAACTGGCGCAAGCAAAATTTAGTGCTAATCCAGAAAATACACGTGATTAATAAAAAAATAAAGAAAAGGACATTTGTTTTGCTAGCATTATGGGAAATTTTTAATTTCTTTTTGAACTTGTGATGATATTTTATTTAATATGTCAAAATGAACTATTTTTTTTATTATATATCATTATAAATATTTTCCAACAAACTTATAAGTAGTTAAATTAAATTCATTTTTTCAAGTTGTAAAAAAATCTCGATTATATCATTTGAAATCAATATAGTATTAATATATACGAGTCTTCTCTTTTTTTAATTTTATTTTTAAATTGTTTAAGTAGAAAATTCTTAAAAAAGTTATGTATTTGTATTTAACAAAATTTATAATTGAAATAATTAACTAGTTTTTACTTTTATTATCTCTCTATAGTTTATCATTTTTCTGTTACCTTCCATAAGAAATTTTTTTGAAAAAAAAAAAAACGTGAAAACTAACTTTTATTCCTTAAAAAAGCAATGAAAAAGGGAAAATGAGATTGTTGGCTTTTGTTTCTTGAATCCCTAACAAGTACTTCTATATATGGAAATAAATATGTCCCTATTAATATTTAGGGCTGTATTGAATTAACATTATGTAAGATTTTCAAAGAATTGTTGAGTTTGATGGAATTGAAGGATTTTCTAAGATTTTCATAGATTTCACTATAATTCTATATAGAATTTTATGAAATTGGTGAGACCTTTGTATAGATTTCGATTGACTCTGATGAAATTACAATGATTTTTATATATTTAATCAAAATTAATTTTAGGACCTAATTGAATAAATTAAAAGGTTTTGGAGTCCAATTGAAAAACTGAAAAAACAATGAGGGACAAAAGTAAATGTGTCATCTTCTTAAAACCATTTTTTTCTTCATTAAAACATTACCATCATCAACGGTGAAAGGCTTGCTATGATTAGCGTTGCTGACGACCATTTTGTACTCCCAAAATAGTCACAATGTGGTCAGAAGACCACATGCTTCTCATCCCTTGACTGAACGGTGACCGACCATCCAATCTCCAAGAACAGTCACAATGTGGTTAGAAGGCCATAGACTTCTCATCGTTTGACTGAACAGTGACCATCTCGTCGAATAATCATAGATTTAAATAAATAAATAAATAAGTATATATATACCAGCAACCACTGTTAGCCAGGACTTATACCAACTGTTAGAGCTCGCACAAGGAGATAGTTTTATATTAATTTACAAAGATGCATGACCCATCGCTGCGGCTCATAGAGCCTAATGGTCTGGCCACAACAATGGTAGATTATATTCTTTCAGTTTTTTTTTGACTATTTCAAAGCTTTTTCAATTTTTTTATTTGATTAAATCATTATTTAATTGAAATCAATCCATAAAAATTTTAAAAATAACCAAATTAATTCTAAAAATTTACAGCAACATTAATATTAATTTTTGTCGAAATATCAAATTCTCAGCACATCAATTAATTCGAAACTAATCCAATAATTAATACATTGTTTTACATCTTAAAGGGTAGGGATGGAAGTATTACAAGTATTTTAAAGTACCCGCTCCGCTCCGATCCGTTTAAAGAGGATATGGGTAGTTATAAATGGATTTAGAACAGATATGGATAGTGAAATTACTACCCATAACGGATATGGGTAGTGAAATTACTACCATAATGGATACAGGTAGGGTACATATATAGATATTTGGATACCCGCTACCCGTTAACCTCTATATTAAATAGATTCAGTGGTGGATACTAGCGCGTACCCTATCCATTATTAGTAAAAAATGTATTTTAAATAAGTTCAAATTTGAATAGTTAAGATTCGCGGGTTCCCTACCTATTTAAGAGATACTTTAAACGAGTTTTGAATAGATATGGGTAGTACAATTAAAACGGATTCAAATACGGGTACTTAAATGAGTATTTAAATGAGTTTAAAATAGATACGAGCAGTAAAAATTTAAACAGACACATTTAAAATTCACAGATACTTGTTCTGCTTCTATCCTTATTAAGATGTGTATTGGATTAAGACTCTGTTAGATTTTAAAAAATTTTTGAAATTGTTGGGTTGAATGATGAATTTATGAATGACTCTTTTATTCATACCTAGCACCTTAAAATCTAATGAAATCAATAATTTTTTTTAATATCATCAAATTTGTATGGACTTTTAAAAAGTATAATTGAATCGATCAGATTTTTATGGATTTTATAAGAGTTTGAATCAAATACTATAAGATTTTAATAGATTCCAAAAAAATTTAGATTGAATACCATTTGAAATTTTAAAATCTAATAGAGTCTTAATCTAATACACCCCTTAATATGCATTGAATTTTCTAGAGGATGACATTTGTTTTTGAAAAGAAATATGCATTAATCATCGTAGAAAGATAACAAACAATTCAGAATTGGATCCCAAATAAATAAATTAGTATATGAATAAAATGCTCTTACCAAACTATGAGCACCAGAGGATAACATGTATTTGTATGAGTTGGTTATTAATTTGTAGTTTATCATGGGAGAATGTCTTACCTAGAATCGATCTATACATTCATGTGGATCAAATTAAATACTACCTTTGTTCCAAAATATTCGTCAGATTTGGAATTTCATGTCTCTTAAGAAAATTATTAAATTTTGTCTAAGTTACAAGAAATGATTGAGTAAATTGACTATATTACCCTTAATTTAATACTTGTCACATTTGGAATTTCATGTCTATTAAGAAAACTATTAAATTTTGTCTAAGTTACAATAAATTATTGAGTAAATTGACTATATTACCCTTAATTTAATAATAATTCTCTAAGAAAACCATTAAATTGAAGTAATAATTATTACTCATATATAAAGGGTAAACATGAAAAAAAATATTTATTACTCTTTAGCAACCACAAATGTGACAAGTATTTTGAAACAAACTAATTTCTCAAATGTGACAATTATTATGGAAGGGAGGTACTAATACTTATTTCCGTTAATTCTAACACTTTTTGACTTTTTTTCTTGTTCCATTTATATGGAACTCTTAGAAAATTAAGATAGCATTAATTATTTTATTCCAACTTTACTCTTATCTAGATATCTCCACTGAACTTTGTCTCTGTTAATTATTTTATTCCCAACTTTACCCTTATCTAGATATCTCCACTAAACTTTATCTCTCTTAATTATAAAAACTTTATCTCTCGTAATTTGATCAATTACCCATAGTCTTTCTAGAATCGAGTTGATACAATCATTTTCTTAATTCTTGTAAAAAATAAAAAAGTATCAGAATTAATAAATTGAGGTAATAAAAAATAACTTATATTTGCAATGAGTGTATTTTTTTTACCATTTACTGGAAAAAAATAATAAAATGGAAACAATTTTTAATAAATCTTTACTTTTATTAATTTGATCCATGAGTCTAGACAAATTTATCCATCTCACCTTTCATGTGAATTTTGTGATAGAGTACAAATATTGAGGAGGTCAAATCTACATTCTCTTGCCGACTTTCTCAAGGGTTAGAAGAGGTCATCGCCCCCTAATTTTTTTTAACTTTTTTTTTTATAAACAATCCTTAAAATTTATCTTTTTTTTTTTCTTAATTTGACAACATATGGTTCCCCAAATAGTTCTACACATAATTTTCCCCAATCATATTGTCATTTTCATGCGCCTTTAGACTTTTGTCATTTGTCGGACTTGGGCTTTTGGGGCTTAAGTTCATAAGGAGCAACGAGCGTGAAATGGATAGCAATATTATGCAATAATTGGATCATTTTGTTAGCAATATTATGCAAATAATAGTTCCCAAATAGCAATGTTCAATCATACACGGCTAAATTAGGGTTCCCAGAACCGGAACCGGTGGTTCTGAACCGGTCCGAACTGAAACCGGTGGGAATCGGAACGGAAATCGGAATCCTATTGTTCGGTTCTGGTTTCAACTTTTTAGAACTGCGAACTGGCGGTTCCAAGAACCGGTCAGAACCGACGGTTCCAAGAACCGGTGGTTCCAAGAACCGGTCAGAACCGGATGAAATCTTCGGTTTGCTAGCCGGTTAGATGTTCAATAAAATTTTTAAGCAATTTACTCAGGCAACAGTGAGAAATGCTCATTTCTATATCAAAATTACTTTATACATCACATCCCTTTAATAAAATTTAAAGAATTTATAACTATACTGATAATGGTTAGAGGTTAATTACCTAGTTACAAAATAGCGTTGGAAAAATGAATTTTCTGGTTAAATGACCGGAAACAGCTCCAATTTTCCAAAATATGCAACTGCCGATGATAGCTTGGCCGGAATTTATGAGAATGGTGGCCGAAAATACGCTGGTGAGGAGTTGACAACGAAAGAGGAGATAGTTTCACCGGCTGGTCTTGCTGAAAATGCGAGAAGAATGCTGACGACACTACTGCCCGATCGAAACGCAACTGCAGCTCTTTGTGTTAGCTACGCTGGCCGGAAGCGACAGGAGGGAGTGAAGGAGAGACCGGAGCTTCTTCGTCGACAGGAGAGAAGCCAAGGTCGCCGGAAAGTCGAGGAGCTGGAGGCTCGACGCGACTTCTTGATTGAAGGAGGTTGCAGCTCTCCTACGCCTTCTACGCGCCAGAAACGAAAGGAGAGGAGAGTGGATGGCTAGAACTGCTGCGGCGAGGATGCGCGGCGCTGGTCTCTAGTGGTCGGAAAAATGAGTGGAGGAGAGGGGGAGGGTTTCTAGAATTGTTTAGCTTTTTTTTTTTTTTTTTTTTTCTTCTTTTTTTGGTTTGGTTTGATTCGGGTTGGGTTCAGTCGAAATCATTGTTAGCTTGGTTTTTCTATTGGTTTGTTGATTTTCTTTAGGTTTGAATTGATTTACAAAATTTGGTCTAGCAATATAAAATGCATTTACCCTAAATAATTTCATAGGGCAGTAATTAATGTATTTTAAATATAATAATATTTTATAATATCGTCGGTTTAGAATTAACAGTTAAATTTTTAAATGAAAAATCTTTAAAAATAAATTTCTAAGTCGTTTCAGCTATGTCTTGGTATGCTGAACTAGAATAACTTAGTTAAGTGCTTTTTAATATGATTGGTAACGCTATATTTTAATAAATTATTTCTAATATAATTGAAGTACTAAAAATTATATATCAAGTACTTAGACCTGTTTTGAATCCGACGCAACCAAGCTTGGATGATTGGGTTTAGACTTTCATTTCGACACTAAACTAGCCTGGCCCGCAAAATACTTAAGTAGGTATGTAGATTTTAATATGTTTTAGGAATTTCTCTATATATATATATTCCTTTATTAGTTCTAAAAAAGTTCAGTCTTTGTAAACAAAAAAGCAATGGCATCACTTCCTCGCCTTTATTCTCACTTTTTGCAAGCAAAACGAGATATGACCATTTACCCTTCACAAAAGAGATCATCTTCCAATAATATTCTTATTATCAATAGGCACATAACCTCTTCGTTAAGCTCACAAATTTCTGAACCAGCAATCCAGAGGAAATCAGCAAATTATCAACCAACTACATGGAGTTACAATTTTGTGCAGTCCTTAAATAATGTTAATGCGGTAACTGTTATATATATTTTTTAATTTTGCATATTTCATCGCTAATGAAAATGCATCTGTCGTTCAATCCGTTGCTAATTGTCATTTCCTTGTACCTTGTCAGTATAAATTAACTCAAAATATGAATGAATTCCGGATAAAATTATTTGTAAATGAACTTATCATGTTTAGAATAAATTCAAAACTTGAAAATTCATTTATTTTTATTTCTAATAAACCGTTAGCATAATAATTTTAGTGCAACTTTAGTAAATATTATGAAAAATTTAATCCATGGAAATTTTACAGGAAAGTTTCCATTGAAGTTATTTGCTTAGGGATCAAAAAAATATTAAAATACAAAAGTTCTACAATTCTCAGGAATGTAAATGTACTTAATATTTCTTCTAACCCCTTATACATGAAAACTATTTACTTTTTCTTTTTCCTAGAAAATCTATCAATGCTTTAAATATAAGATCTCTTTCAAATAACCATTCAGACAAAAATGCTTAATTTAATGTAATAGAAATGTTACAATTTAATTTACAGTCATTAAAGTACTTTTTTTCTTCTCGAAATTTGAATAATGGTGGAATTTGCAGGATCGGATGTATAAAGAAAAGGCAAAGAAGCTGGAGGAGGAGGTAAGAAGTTTGATCAAGGATGAAGATACTGAGTCATTAGCCATTCTTGAAATGGTTGATGACATCCAAAGATTAGGTTTGGGTCACCGCTTTCAAAATGACATAAAGCAAATTCTTGAAGGAATTTGGTGTTTGGAAGGAGTTAATTACACTTACAAAGCCCAGAAAACATCCCTTCATGCATCTGCTCTTACCTTTAGGCTCCTCAGACAACATGGCTATCAGTTTTCTCAAGGTACCATATATTCATACTCCTTAAATTAATTACTATAAATTAATTACAAAACTACCAAGTTTTATACCATATATTAATATTCCCTTAATTAATTGCTATAATCTTTTGATTCTTTCCATTACATAACTTAGTTTTGCCCATGCTGGGTGCATGCATCTGACAAATTTAATAGCAAAATGTGGGACATAGGTACATGAGTAGTTTGTCATCCAGAAAGGAGAGGACAGATAGTATGTTTTAATAAGCAATTTTCGTATTTTAAAAATTTATGGTAAAATATGAGAAAAAAATTCATAAAAATGATAAATTGTGATAGTTTCCATTGACTAGTAGTGGTGGCTGTGATATTTTCCATTGACCAGTGGTAGTGGCTAACCGTAATCAGAAGCAAGTGTTGGTGTCTAATGGTGACCGGTAACTGATGGTGGTGGCTACCGATGATAAACAAATTAAAAAAAATACATATTAATAAAATTATAATAATGGTAACACCACTATTAGCTATCAACCAGTATAAATCGCTGAACCAAACAGGTCCTAAAGCCCTATTCCAACTAGTTTCGGTAGATATGTGTTCTAATCTTTTGGTTCTTTGAGTTCCAACAACTTAATAAATATTAGCTCCACAACGCCACCAGCCATCATACATGGTTTGCAACTAAACCAAATAGGCCATAAACTCCAAATAAGCCATAAGCTATAAGAAAGAAAATATAAGCTGAAAAGGAACTTTAGAATAATAGCTCAAATCTCACAAGATTTTTAATTTTTTCTGATTTATATGCAGACGTTTTCAGAGATTTCATGGACGAGAAGGGTCAAATCTTAGCTAGCTTAAAAGAGGATGCCAACGGAATTTTAAGTTTGTACGAAGCTTCCTATCTAGCCTTGGAAGGAGAATTGCTTTTGGACAAGGCAATAGCAGAAACAAGCATACTTCTAAAGAATATTCAGAGCAATGGATCAGAAGAATCTTACATTAAAGAAAGCATTAGACGTACTCTTGAGCTTCCGCTGCACCAGAGAGCGCTTATGCTGGACGCACGGTGGTATATAGAATTGTACAGTAAGAAAGAGGATGCAAATCACAAGTTACTTGAACTTGCAAAGTTGGATTTTAACATGAGACAATCAGTACTTCAAAGAGATCTGAAAGATATCTACAGGTACGAGGTTAAAAAAATTTGAGGAAAAATGTAATTGAGGATAAAATACCAAATAGGTCCACAAACTTTCTTAATAAATTCAATTACGTCCAATAGATTTTTCTCGGCCTACCCTTTTGAGATGACAATTTAACTCAAACCAATAGATGTTAAGAATGGGATAGGGTGGATATTAAAAACTATATCCGTATGGATATTGTTTGGATATTGTTTGGTAACGGATAATACATAATCTAAATTATTAAATATCATCAAAGTTCACATATTATAAATAAAGTATCAAATCATCATCCATTTACGTTTTCTATGCTTTTTAATTTCTATACTTTTCTATTTATTTGGTTCTTCTTTCAATATCTACTTTTCTTATTTTGCAATTTGGTTTATTATTAATATGCTCAACAATGTCTACTTTCTAATTTGAACTGTAGGATGAATCTGGTTAAATCAACCCAAAATTAAAAGTTCAATGTAAATTTTATCAAAAGCATTTATTGGGTCCAATTGAACTGATTGAGAAAGTTTAAGGACCAATTTGATAATGTATAATTAATTTTGAATAGTTTATATACTGGTAATTAAATTTGTTAATTTTGTGTCAATTAGGTGGTGGAACAATTTAGGAATAATAAATAAGTTGAAGTTCAGCAAAGATAGGCCAATGGAATGCTTTTTTGGGACGGTGGTGTTGGGAAATTATGCAAAATTTCCTATAAAACCAGATTAGTGAGAATGCTAAATAAAAGCGGAATAATAACACACACAAATTTGATAACGGAGTTCGGCCAATTCTGCCTACGTCTCCGGAGCTGCTGCATATCTTTTACTAACAGGAGAAAAATTATACAAAGTGTTTACAACACTTATAACCCACAACTCATAAATTCACTCAAGAAAATTACTCTCAATTTTCTCTCACCAAAGCTTTCTCTCTAAACCTAGCTAATGGATTTCTCTCTCAATGAGTTGATATAAAACACTTATGGAAGTGCTCTATTTATAGATGCAGAATTTGGTGGTTGGCCAACCATCGCCTTCACTTTCTTTGGTTGTTGGCCAACCATGCATACCGAAGTTGAATGACAAAGTTCTTTGGTTGTTGGCCAACCATGCATAACGAATTTCGACTAACAATCTCCCACTTGAAGACTGATTTCAATCTGTCTTCACAATTTGATCAATACAGCAGCTTTTCGTTTTGTTACTTTAGCAGGCCAACTGAAGCTGAACACAACTTCAGCTTATCGATAGTCACTATCTTTGTTAACATATCTGCCGGATTCTTACTTCCTTGGATCTTCTCCAGTATTAACACATCATCTTCTAATAGAGATCTGATGAAGTGATAACGAAGTCCAATATGCTTGGTTCTGGAATGAAATGCTGAATTCTTTGCCAAGTGTATGGCACTTTGACTATCACTGTGTAAAACATTCTTCTCCTGTTTGAATCCCAACTCAGTTAACAAACCTTGAAGCCATATCATCTCTTTACTAGCTTCAGTCATTGCTACATACTCAGCCTCTGTAGTGGATAAAGTGACGATCTTCTGCACCTGTGACATCCAACTAACAGCTGTAGATCCGATAGTGAATATATAACCGGTAGTGCTTCTTCGGTGATCGACTTCACCTCCAAAGTCTGCGTCCACATAGCCTTGTACTCTCAACTCTCCCTTATTGAAGTACAAACACTTTTCTGTGGTGCCTCGCAGATACCTCAAAATCCACTTGACTGCTTCCCAATGAGTTTTTCCTGGGTTGGACATAAACCTGCTAACAACTCCCACTGCATAGCCAATGTCTGGTCTCGTACAGACCATCGCATACATCAAACTCCCAATAGCTGAGGCATAAGGGACCTTAGCCATGAAGTCTTTCTCTTCCTCCGTCTGAGGAGATTGATCCTTGGATAAGCGAAAGTGACTTGCCAAGGGTGTGCTGACTGGCTTGGCGTTACCCATATTGAATCTTTGCAAAACACGGTTGATGTATTCTTCCTGAGATAATTGCAAAATTCCTCTTTGCCTATCTCTCGTGATTTGCATTCCAAGGATTTTCTTAGCTGGACCCAAGTCCTTCATATCAAACTCTTTTGACAATTGCTGCTTCAATCTTCTGATATCATCCATATTTGAACCTGCTACTAACATATCATCAACATAAAGCAGTAAAATGATATAGCTGGACCTGTATCTTTTGAAGAAGCAACAGTGGTCGGCGTTGCACTTCTGGAAGCCTTCATTGTGCATGAAACTGTTGAACTTTTTGTACCACTGTCTTGGAGCTTGTTTTAGTCCATACAAACTTTTCTTAAGTTTGCACACCATGTTCTTCTTTTTATTTTCTGAAAAACCTTCTGGTTGTTGCATGTATATCTCTTCATCTAAGTCTCCGTGAAGAAATGCAGTCTTTACGTCCAATTGTTCAAGATAAAGATCTTCAATGGCAACAATACTCAATACTGATCTGATAGTATTGAGCTTCACAACAGGAGCAAAAATGTCGGTGTAGTCAATTCCTTCCTTCTGTTGGAATCCTTTGACAACTAGTCGGGCTTTATATCTTTTGGAACCATCATGCTCCTCTTTCACCCGGTACACCCATTTGTTGTGAAGAGCCTTCTTCCCCACGGGTAACTCAACTAGTTCCCATGTCTGGTTGGAGATCAAAGATTGCATCTCATCTTTCATGGCAAGTTCCCACTTGCTAGCATCTCCAGTCTGACAAGCTTCATCGTAGCATTCAGGCTCCCCTCCATCTGTCAACAACAAATAGTTCATGTATCTCTTGTTAGGCACATGAGGCCGAGAGGACCTTCTTAATGCAGGAGCTGGAGTAAGAGATTGTGGTATGTCGAACTGCGGCATACTACTTTGTCCAACGGTTTCCTCTGGTTGAGGATTTGCCACTATTGGTTCCGTTACAGGTCCATCTGAGACATCATCTGCATCTATAAATACTGGCTCACTCTGCTCTGAGTTGCTAGCCTCCCTTTTATGCATGTCTTTGTACATCAAATTTTCATTAAAAATCACATCTCTACTGCGGATCACCTTTTTGTTTTCGTTATCCCAAATGCGGTAGCCAAACTCATCTCCACCATAGCCGATGAAAGTGCATTTCTTAGATTTGGGATCAAGCTTATTCCTGCCTTGATCACTAATATGCACATATGCTACACAACCGAAAACTTTTAGATGTGAGAGTTTTACTTCTTTTCCACTCCATACCTCTTCTGGTATTTTGTGCTCCAATGGTACCGATGGACCTCGGTTGATCAAGTAAGCTGCTGTGTTGACTGCTTCTGCCCAGAACTGCTTTGGTAAGCCTGATTGTACACATAAGCTTCTGGCTCTTTCTATCAACGTTCGATTCATACGCTCAGCTACACCATTGTGTTGAGGCGTGCCTGGCACGGTTCTCTCCATCTTGATTCCATGCTCATAGCAGAACTTTTTGAACCCGGTGTCTTCATATTCACCACCATTGTCGGTTCTAAGCTTTTTGATTTTCAGTCCTGTCTCATTTTCAACCATAGCTTTCCAAATTTTGAAAGCATCAAATACTTCTGACTTATATTTTAGAAAGTAAACCCAAACTTTCCGAGAGTGATCATCAATAAAAGTCACAAAGTAGTGTTTCCCACCAATGGATGAGACAGTAGTTGGTCCCCACACATCGGAGTGTACAAGCTCAAGTTTCTCCTTCTTTGGGGTTCTTCTATTTGTCTGAAAGCTGACTCTTTTCTGCTTTCCAAATATGCAGTCTTCACACATGTCAATTTCAATTGACTGAAGACCTGGTAGTTTTCCCTGTGAGTGTAGAATCTTCATTCCTTTCATACTCATATGGCCAAGCCTTTGATGCCATAAATTGAGAGTTTCACTGTTTGCTGCAACAACAATGGAATAGCTTGCTCCTCCTGTGCTGTAAAGAGTACCACTCTTACTTCCACGAGCAACCATCATTGCACCCTTTGTAATCTTCCACTTATCGCTGTGGAAGGTTATTGTGTAGTCGTTACTAGCCAACTGACCTACTGAGATTAAGTTCTTTTTCAGGTCAGGAATATGTCTGACATCCTTCAACTCCCATATAGACCCATTCAACTTAATCTTCACTACTCCTTTACCAACAATATTACATGGTTGGTCATTACCAAGGTATACTTTTCCAAAGTTTCTGGGGACATACCTTTCAAGGAGTTCTTTTTGTGAAGTTGCATGAAATGATGCACCGGAGTCTAAAACCCAAGACTCCTGCTTGCTTTCCAAAGAGCATATAAGTGCATCATCTTCTCCTGAGGTGGATGCAACATTTGCCTCTAACTTCCCCTCCTGGTGCTTAGGTGCATTCTTGCACTGATTTTGGTAGTGACCAGTTTTTCCACAATTCCAACATTCGATGGTCTTTGTTCTATTGAAATTGCTAGGATTCCTGGATTTGGACCTCCTGTCCTTTGACTTGCCTCGGTAGTTCGATCTACCGCGTCCATTCCCTCTGGTTGAATTTCTTCCTCTCGATTCTGTATGCAAGACTGAAGAAGTTGAAGATTCACCTGACTCTCTCCGTCGGATCTCTTCACTGAGAACTAGGTCACGAACATCATCAAATTTTAACTTCTTGCTTCCGGACGAGCTACTCACAGCTGTGACAGTAGCATTCCAACTTTCTGGTAGGGAAGACAAAAGTATCAATGCTCGTACCTCTTCATCAAATTCAATTTCAACTGAACTCAATTGGGTTGTCACTGTATTGAGTTCATTGAGATGTTGGGCCACCGATGCGTTTTCCGTCATTCGTAGATTGAATAACCGCCTCATCAAGTGAACTTTATTTGCGGCCGATGGCTTTTCGTACATATTGGAAAGAGCCGCCATAAGACCCACCGTGGTCTTTTCTTTTGCTATGTTGAAGGCAACATTGCGGGAGAGGGTTAAACGAATAACCCCGAGTGCTTGTCTGTCTAGAAGATTCCAATCTTCTTCCTTCATTGCCTCTGGCTTTATTCCGGAGAGAGGTTGGAAAAGACCTTTCTGATACAGATAATCCTCTATTTGCATTTTCCAAAAGCCAAAATCTGCACCATCGAATTTTTCAATTTTCCACTTTCCTTCATCTGCAGCCATTGCTCCCACTCGAGTCTAACTCCGCCTTGATTGTTAGTACACGTGAATAGTAACCGTACACGTAAATAGTATTATACGTAAATAGTAATAGTATACGTAAATAGTACTATACGTGAATAGTAATCGTACAAGTGAATAGTACTATACGTGAATAGTGCTGGCTGAATAGTCACAGGTTCAGCAACAGTAACGCCAACAGTACTGTTCACCACCAACTTTGAGATACTGTTTTACTATTCACCACTAAGTCGATTCTGCAACGACTTTCCGAGCAGACAACACCGATAGACTCGTCGTAATTTTCTCGTTGTCGTGGTATATTTATTTTTGAAATATATCCACGAATTCGGTACCGCTATCTAACCGGCTGGACCTGGCGAAACCTTCGGCTCTGATACCAGTTGTTGGGAAATTATGCAAAATTTCCTATAAAACCAGATTAGTGAGAATGCTAAATAAAAGCGGAATAATAACACACACAAATTTGATAACGGAGTTCGGCCAATTCTGCCTACGTCTCCGGAGCTGCTGCATATCTTTTACTAACAGGAGAAAAATTATACAAAGTGTTTACAACACTTATAACCCACAACTCATAAATTCACTCAAGAAAATTACTCTCAATTTTCTCTCACCAAAGCTTTCTCTCTGAACCTAGCTAATGGATTTCTCTCTCAATGAGTTGATATAAAACACTTATGGAAGTGCTCTATTTATAGATGCAGAATTTGGTGGTTGGCCAACCATCGCCTTCACTTTCTTTGGTTGTTGGCCAACCATGCATACCGAAGTTGAATGACAAAGTTCTTTGGTTGTTGGCCAACCATGCATACCGAATTTCGACTAACAGGTGGGAATGGCTTCTGAGCCTCAATTCAGTTCTTACCGTCAAGGAATAACAAAAGTTGCCTTGTTCATATCTGTTATTGATGATATGTACGATATTTATGGTACTCTAAATGAATTGGAGCTATTTACCGATGCGGTTGAGAGGTTTGTACTTTGCGGAACTAGACTTTATACACGAAGAAGAAGAAGATTTTTCATTTTGAGAATACAAAATAAATTTGTGGGTAAAAAAAAATTAAATTTTGAAAAGTTTGAGGATCATCGTTTATTCAAACTGCAATTCATTCCGCCCTTGATTGTAATAATTGAATGTCTTTTCTGTCATCAAAGAGTATATTAAATATTTAAACTCTGACAATCATACTTTCTAAATTGTTTCTTATTCATAAAAAATATAAAATTAATTTAATTATTGTTAACGTCTTCATGTGTGATTTAAAATAATATGATTTAGTGAAAACTTTTTTCTCTAAATTATTTTTTATTTATAAAATTATATAGGAAGTTTTTGTTAACGTATCAATATACGATGGTGATATTTTGTTTTGATCAGATGGGATGTGAATGCAGTGAGAGATCTTCCAGATTATATGAAGATATGTTTTCTTGCTTTGTTCAACACCATTAATGAGATGGGTTTTGATGCTCTCAAGGAACAAGGACAAGATGTCATTCCTTACCTTCAAAAAGCAGTATTGCCCCATCATCTTCTTCTTCTTCTTCTTCTTCTTCTTCTTCTTCTTCTTCTTCCTTCTTTTTATTTTTATTTTTTTATATTGATTATTTGTCCTATAGCATCTTGGCCGTATTCGACAACAACGTAACTTTTCTCAAAATAATAAACGTTATTTTTTTCATAGTATTCGATAACATAACATTTAACTGACTTTTAAAACATAAGGTAACGTTTTATAAAATGTTAATCCATAACATTTATCTTTTAGCGTAACTTTTCTCAAAATACTAAACGTTATTTTTTTTATAGTGTTCGGTAACATAGCATTTTAACTGACTTTTAAAGCTTAAGGTAACGTTTTATAAAATATTAATCCATATAACATTTATCTTTTAGTGTTTTATGAAAAATTATTCAAACAACTAACATCTAGTGCTACTAAAACAGTTAACAACTATAGAAAAAAATAATTTTACCAAAAGACCCTTGATCAATACATTGCCCAAGCTCTATTGTTTAAAAATATAGTACTATTTAATCCTTGAGATTTAAAAAAAAACAAAATACTATTTTAGTGTGATTTTAACCTTTAATTATTGCGTAAAAGAATTTCCAAATATGTTAATAAAGTTTTTATTTTTCTTTGAGAGATTTTAGTGGGCTGATTTATGCAAAGCATTCTTACAAGAAGCAAAGTGGAGCTTCAACGAATCTATACCACCATTTGAAGAATACCTCGAAAATGCATGGCGATCTGCTTCAGGAAATGTTTTACTAATTCATACCTACCTTTTACTCTGTCAAAGTAGTTCCAAGGTGTCACTTGAATGTTTTAGCGACTACCATCACCTGTTGAAATGGCCATCCATTATTTTTCGTCTTTCAAATGATCTGGCGACTTTTTCGGTATGTCTTAGTACTCATTTAATTAATAATATAGATTTCAATTTAAATGATAAAATCATTGATTTTAAATTTCAAAAACTATACACTTAATTATATAATATTTAAAAATTAGCTATGAGTTCTCTGGTGGGTTAATTTACTATTTGCTGATTTGACCTAAACACCAGACAGTTTATTTAGTCCCTACCATTTGGTTCTTCAATGTGAATTAAAAAAATAATTGAGTGTTAATTGCATAGAAAAGTGAAAAATACCCTCATGTAATTGCAAAATATATATATAGTTATGCTTATATAAGAGAATTTGAAAGATTATGAGGAATTTTTTAGAGAATTGACTTCAAAATTTTAGGAGTTCTATTGATACATGAGAGCATATTTTTTTTTATTTTTCCCGTTTCAGTGACGATTAAAATCAACTAAGCGTACTAAGTTTAAAATAATAGGAACTAATTAGCGTACTAAGTTAAACTTTAGTAGGAAATTATTATTTTACCTCTTGCTAATTCATTTATACATTACTAGGCTTGACAAGTTTTGTTCATCTTTGATTTGTATTTTTGTTAGGCCGAAATAGCTAGAGGTGAAACAGTAAACTCAATTTCATGTTATATACTTGAAACTTGAGCTTCTGAGAAGCAAGCATGTGAAGACATAAATAAATTGATTGACAACGCATGGAAGAAGTTAAATGTGCTTCTAGTCTATGAGACTTCATTTCCAAAACCCTTTGTAGAAGCAGCGATAAACATTGCTAGGATTGCTCAATTCACATATCAATGTGGAGATGGGATTGGATCTCCTAATACCAAATCAAAGGAGGATATTCTATCATTGATAATTGATCCCATTTCATGAATGAGTGAAATATAAATGTATGGTTAATGATTAGTTCTAAAACTATTAACGATGTATTGTCTTTTTTCTTAGGATAATTTTAGTTATATTTAGTTAAATATTTTCTGTTGTACCCTAATTTGCAAGTTTGGGATTAGCTGCACCCTAAAACAAATTTTAGAAAAATTGAGCTCTAAATTTATCCTAACCATTTCAATTGTATTCAACTAAGTCCAATTTTAAGTTCAAGTCCAAATTAAGACCTTTATTATTTTGGATCAAATAATTCTAATTTTTATGGAAAGAAAAATAAAATTATTTTCACATTTCAAAAGATAAAAGATAAAAAATTAAAACACAAAGTAAAAAAATAACAAAAATTTAAATTTAAACACAAAAACAATACTTCCTTCGTTCTCATTATTTAGAGAAAATAAAAAAAAAACTATTGGGTTAAGAAAGTTAATTAAATTAAGTTTTCTCCCTATAATGCTTCTTCATTATATAATTAATTATGAAAACAATAGCTGAAACAAAAGGTAATTCCAAGAAGTGTATTTATTGTTTATTTGCATCATTTGGGCGTCACTTCCAACCTTCTTTATTAACTCTATCTCACTTTATTAGAACCGGACACTTTACATAATATGTGCACAAAAATGAAAAAAATTTTGGAGCCAAATTAAAGACCAAAATTTTGAACTTATTCATTGAAGACCACAAATTTCCAAACTTTTCAGCGAAAATAAAGAAGGGAAGACTTAAATTTTAGCTCTAATTTGTTTAAACTTAAATAATTTTTCAATTAAAATTCAAAATTAAAAGCAAAATTTGATTTCTTCAAATTTAAATGAAATTCAGAAAGTAGTGCGCAAATGCGATGTCCATTGCAACCAAAATGAAATAAAATTTGGAGCCAAATTTTTTGAGTTTACAATCAAACTCCTTGACTTTTAAACCTTGGTCACATATAAATGAAATCACACTGATTCAAAATCCTGGTTTTCCCCTTTTTTGAATAATCAAAACACCCGCACTTTTAAAAACAAAATGTGACTCTTTTCAAAATTTAACTGAGCATAACATATATTTGTTCCTGACGTAATAGTTGTGGCCAAATTTACAATGATAAAAGTGGGCATATATTCATCAAATATATAAATAAGGGCTAACTCTATATTTATGTGGCCAAATTTATAAAAATGACCACTTTTACTATAAAACAAAATGATAAAGTGAGTTGATAACTTATCTCTTAAAATACGCATGCAATAAATATTGAAAATATTTGTATCTGCGACTTTCCTTAATTTTTGAGCTTCAATCTTAAAAATACATATTTCAAGGGCTTTCTAGTATTTTTAACTTGACTTGCATCTCAAAATTACTATTTAGAGTAACTTTCACAATATGAAAAATACACTCAAAAATGAAATTTTCTCTAAATAAAGGGAACGGAGGGAGTAAAAATTTGATTTCTACTAGGCATTTATTTTTCAGTCAATTAAATCGAATTTTTATTTAAGAAGTAAAAAATTATTTTAACATTTTAAAAATAAAATTTCAAAAATTGGAAGAGTGAACACTGAAACATAGAAAAAAATAACAAAACATGAAATTCAAGATTGAAAATGATAAGTTGATGGACACTAGCCGTCTCTCTCTGGCTTTCTCTTTTTCGTGTTTTTCTAAATTTTGTTTCTAAACTATCGTCGATCGTCTTTTTTGGTCAGCAGTGGTTTTTTTTTCGTCATTCTCTATCGTTTTTCTTTATTTTGTTTACTTTTCTTTCTAATAATTTCCAATCCTGTAATCGTTTAGAATAAAATTTGGATTTAGTCTCTTATATCTACAATAATTGATAGGTCTTGACTGTTTTTAGTACCCTCTTAGTGAGGTTATTAATTTCTCTTACTTGTTATTGATGATTTTTTATATGGATATTTTATTTCTCAATTAGTTCGAAAGACAAAATGAATCGTTGATTGCTAGACTTCAAATCTTCAAGTTCAATAAGTTTCTTTTACCAATGAAGCTTGGTAATGCAACATATTTCTCCATTAAATTTTGATACATTAAACTCTTCTGCGGGTGGCAGTCGCAATAAATTTCTGAAAAAATAATATCCAGGACAATATTGTAGAAGGTTTCTTTTGTCATCCTATCTATAAATGGACCAATTTTTACACAAAAGATTAACCTATTTTGCCAAGATCAAGAACATTAGAAGATTTCAATTTTCTATATTTATATTTCTTATTCCTATAAGGATATTATAATGAACTCAACTTATATTCATTATTACGGAATTGTTAAATTTTCAAAAGACTAAAACTGATAAAAGTTAGATTTATGGCAACTCGCAATTTCGAGTTTTAACTTTTAATGATACATGGTTTAAAATTATGTAAAAACAACAAATAAACATGTATCTTGAACTTTCTAACTTAAATTTGTAGAACTACCCTTGGATTTTAAACGTATAAGATTTTATTAAAATATTATCATGACTCGAAATCATGGATCGGACCGGCACTAGAGTCTAGGCAAGCATAAGGCCCTAGAGGCCTGAAGTAAGCCTAAACTACAAAAACCATTCACGCCCATGAATTTCTAGAAACAGTGAGCCCATATTATATTATATATAAATCTAACAATCACATATTCCTGACCCAATTTTAACATCTCAAATAACTCATAGTTCGGGTCTAACTATAATATACATCATTCATAATATGGGCTAACTGGTTCACACATGCACATAGATAAATAATTAAAATATTCATATGGTTATGGGTTGGTAAACCCATTTTATATACGATTAATTAGATGCATATAAGTCCTACAACTGCGGAGTTCAATAATAATTAAAAATAATAGGGTCCGTATCTATAAAGATTCATAATTTTAAGTAACTACTGAAATTAGAAATTTACTTCTATAGCCTTATCGGGAAGGATGCAGAGCTTTAGTCAAATCAACGGAGATTCTACTTCCTGATAAAGTAAATAAAAGAGGAGTAAATTTTGCAATTCAGTGAATAATAATAAATAATGCATAAAACAGGCATTCACGCAAAATAAAATACTATAATGAACACACAACCAGTCAAGCATATGACACAATACCAATATCCATAAGTAATCACACATTCAAATAATCAAACAAGTGGAAATTGGTTAATGGCGTCACCGAAACCCTCGACGAGCTGTTCTCCCACATGGCCCGCCCTCTCAAACGTGTGCACTAGGGATTCGATCCCTCATACATGACCGGCCGATCTAATTCTTACCTGACCAGCTCTCTCATTTTTTTTTAACTCTCTTTTCTTTTCCATACCAATAGGAGGCCACCCTGTAGTTTTCCATATCATATATTATCAGATGCACACAAAGGCATCGATCTCCCCCTTACATGGCTAACGGTATCAAAGACCGCCTCACAAACCCATGGTGACTTACTTCATCCCAATTCCACACAAACAAGACACAACAATATCACAGCACAAGTAATCAAACAATTATTCAACAGAATGCATCAAGATAACAGTTAACATGTAGACAAAAAGATATGATATAAATATATAAATATAAGAAAATATTAATATTAATAATAATAATAGAAAGATTACTAACTTAACATTTATATTTTTTATATGGTAGCTAATGTATGCGTACTTATAATGGTATATGCACTATTTATTATTACTCACAGTGATAAAGAAGAGAAGAACTGCTAGTTTGGATTTTGACTTGTAGAAGCGATAGATAAACTCAGACGATCTAGATAAAATATAAATACAAAAGAAATGACAGAATTAAATAAAGAACTTTATCTTAAATAAATCGAGTTAAAGAATTATTCTAAATAACCTATCTACTTAATCTTTAAAATTTACTAGCCTAGATTCTGTGGGTCCCGAATATATATGGCACAACCCAAGAGGGGGGGGTGAATTGAGTTTTCTAAAAGCTAAAATAAATTTTAGAAATTCTAAACAAGAATTAGAATTTTAAGCACAGCGAAAAAACACACAGAACTTTGTGAGAATAGAATATGGATTAGAATATCCTCACAATGTTCTAATTATAAAAGATAGAAAGTCTGTGCGAAGTGCAGCTATTGATTTGAACAGCTTCTCACTGACTTATACACTATCAGAACTTCTTTATAAAGGAAAGTTATAGAAATTAGAACTTCCTCATAAAGTATTTAGAAAATCATATAAGGTTATGTGAAAGAAAGTTATTGAATTCAGAACTTCTTCACAGTGCCCTTAATCAAATATCAAAACAACTTTATGATGAAGAGCTATCAAGAATAGAACGTCCTCATAAAGTTTAGAACATTAACTAGAAACCCAATCAGTGAAATATACTGGGAATAGAACAACAGTTAGAACATTGTATATTCACTTTATTAAAATACCAGAGTTCTAATGTTCAGAAAAGATAAAGCTTATTATCGTTTTAGAACATCTGAAACATTAACAGTTTTAGCGTTTCTAAATTAAACAGAAGTGCAATAAAGACAGTATCAAGCAAACTTCAGAAATTAGAAAAGATCAACACAGAGATTTATAGTGGTTCAGCACTAACTCGCCTACATCCACTCCCCAAGACGCATCTTGAGATCCTCAACTATGTTATCTCTTTTCAAGGGTAAGAGACAAACCAACAGTACAAGGCAAATAGATCAACACCTAGATCTACCCTTTTTGTCCCACTAGATTTTCCAAAGGTTCTAGTAAACCTCAACCCTTTTCTGTTTTTGGTAGAGTGCAGAAAACTCAATTCAAGACATTACCATCCCACACATGGAGAAGGTCGCTTGATAACCTCTATCTCAATAGCTTCTAACCTAAGCTATTACACACAAAAGTTTAACAAATAAAGAGCCTGTCTACTATAGATTACACAATCTAAATAGACAGAAAGAAACGCCCATATAAGCACAGGAAAAACAGTTTTATCAGATTAGAAGATCGATTAGAACACAGAACTGTTTTTCAAATGTAACTGTAAAAATTCTTTTCTTCTTTAAATATGAAAACGTTAAGGTATAGAGATGAAAAGAAAATGGGGGTAGAGTAAGTTTTGAGAGAAAAAGATTCGTTCAATGAGAGAGAGTGCTCTTAAAAACAATTACTCTTACTTCACCAAAATGTTTAAGGCGTGAATGTTCCTTTATATAGGAAACAAAGGAGCTGTCACCTTTTGGAAAGAGATCAGAATATCTTCTTTCCTTATTTTAGAAGATGTGAAAATCTTTGTTACCAAAAATTGTTTTATCCCTTTTTGGTAAGAGAATAAAACCCGATTTTCACTTTCCTTTAGAAAAGATTTTCGACAGCATTTATTTTGGAAAGAATTATTTGCGGAAAAGATGTTCTTACTAAAACCGAAAGATATTTCGTTTTTAGGTAAGAAAAAAATAATTTTAAGTACTTTAGATCTTTCAAAAAATTTTCCGAAAAGGAGAATGATTTTATTACCAAAAACATTAGAAAGAAAATCTCTTTAGTTTTAGGAAAATAAATCTTTTCGATTTAAAGAAATATTTTCGAAAAATAAAATAAAAGAGTTTATTTTGAAAAAATCTAATTTCCGAAAATACTTTTGAGAAAGAAAAAGATTTTTGTGCTCATATGTAACCTTTCTCTCTATCCTACAAAGTTTCCTAAATGCCTAGATTACTAGGATCTTCGAAATCTTCACTCTCAATGTAGGACTTGCCTTGTATAATTTCTTTCCAAAGAAATTCTGCATAAAATAAAATTAGCACAAATAATATAATTTAAATTTATTTGTTTTGTAATAATCATCAAAATCCGAGATAAGCATTTTGACCCTTGAGCCAACAATCTCCCCCTTTTTGATGATGACAAAACCAATAAATTTAGCAAACATAAATACATGTGCTCCCCCTGAATTTTATGCATAAGAGTTCTAATCAGTGTCAAAAGATTTTAATATAAAGCAAATTAGAACATTTATTTTGCTCCCCCTGAATAAATGCAGTAAAACTATTTTATGAAAAATTAGAACTAGGGAGGCATTTTTAGAAAATGATTTTAGAACTAACAAGTATACACAAGATATTCTAAGTTCTAATAATCAGAGCACAAGAATTAGAACTAGCAAAGATAAACAGGATATTCTGAGTTCTAATATTTAGAACATATGGTCAGAGCAATAAAATAGAATAGAACAGAAGATCTTACGCCCAACTTGCAAAAACAGTCATTAGAATAAGAACCTTAGTTCTAAAATCACATAGCTTTAGAAAATATAGCTCACCAAAAAATAGACCATATTAGAAAACAATAAACACACAGATAACTACTATAACCACTAAAATATAAGTCCTTGTAGTTGCCAAGTACCCCCAAAATATCTGTCACCAATTACCATCAGACTACCTGTTCTCCCCCTTTTTGTCATCATATAAGAAAGGGTTAGACATAGTCATAGCAAAAATAAAGAAAAAAAAATCCTACGAAGATAAAGCAAAAACACAAAATAAATTGTTCCCAACATATAGAAAACAGATCAGAAAGGCTTAAGACCAGTTCTAAGTCTCTTAGAACTTCTCAAAGGCTGAGCTGGAGCAGTTTCAGAAGAACTTTCTGTCCTTTTTGAAGATGGATGTAGTGGAGGCTTTCTTCCATGTGTTCTGTGCTTGCCAGCAGTATGCTTCACATTCTTTGGCTTCTCTGAGGAGGGAACGTAAGGTGTTCCTTTCACCTTTAGAGTAGCTAACTTCCTCGCATTTACATCTTTCATCCTTTCCAGAACTTCAATGAGAGACTGATTTTGTTCAATCACAGTCTTGCACTGTTGAATCGCTTCATCAAGTTCCCTGTTATGTTCTGCTATTAGATCCTCTTCTAATCTTTTTAGCATAGCATCCCTACTACGTTGAGCTGACAATGACTCAGATTCTTGCTCTGCCTTGCCCTCAGTAGTCTTTTCTTCATCACTGATTTCTATTTTCTCTGTTTCAACATCGTTGCCTTCCTCAGCTTCCTTCCCTTTTTCTTGCTCTTCATGTTCTTTCTCTTTTTCTGCTTCTTCTTCTTTTAATTCTTCTTTATCTGTGGCACTTTCCTTTTCAGTGTCTTCTCCTTCTTCTCGTGTTTCTTCTTCTTCTGTCTTTTCTTCAGTCTTCTTTTCCTCTTCTTTCACTTTTTCTTCTTTCTCTATTTCAACTAATTTTCCTTTCCCCTTTTCTTTTCTCTTCTTCTCAACTTCTTCTTTACTTTCCTTTTCCTTAATTACTTCTTCTTTTGTTTTTCCAGTTTCCCTTTTTACTTTCTTTTCTTCCTTTTCTTTTTCTTGGTTTTCTCTTCAGCCTTTTTCTCCTTCGACTCCTTCTATTCGTATTTCTTTGAGAGCTTCTTCAGAAGTTGAAGCTCTTGCTCGGTAAGAGAGTCTGAAGAGGAGTTTGAGCTTGATTCGGCCATTGTTGTGGTTCTCGAAAACTCAAAAGCAACTTTAGGGTTTCAGTTTTGTAGAGAGAAGATAAAGAGTATGCTAAGCAGTTAACACAAGATAGAGACGCTTAAGTGGCGGAAGAAAGAAATAAAGAACAGTTTTTAAATGGAATTCAAAACGGCAAATAAGACAAAAGGAACAAAATAAATAAAGGAAATAAAACAAAACACACAAAACAAAAAAAAAATAAAAGAAAATAAAACCCTAAAACCGCCAAAGCACTAAAGATACGAAAAACACAATAAAGACAAATACAATAAAATAACTGTTTTAGTCTTAAAGCAAGATTCTGATAATGACTTTAGAAAGTCATAAAAGAAAACGTGCGTTTTTAGACAAAAAAAAAAACAGTTTTCACACAGAATAATAATTAGAACATAGCAAATCTTCTATTCTCGAAATTAGAAAGCAGTTTAGAACATACTTACAGAGTTCTAGAGTTATGAGTTTAGAACTAACATACCAAGTTCTCTTCTAATTGCGCAGAATTGACTTTCATTCAAAGGTTTTGTAAAAATATCTGCCAATTGCTTTTCTGTGGGAATGAACTCAATCACGATATCACCTTTTTGTACATGATCACGTATGAAGTGATGTCTGAGTTCTATATGCTTGGTTCTAGAATGCTGAACTGGATTCTTGGATAAATTGATGGCGCTTTTGTTGTCACATTTGATAGGCACTGTTTCTAATTTCAGTCCATAGTCTGCCAACTATTGTTTGATCCATAGAACTTGTGCAACACAACTTCCAGCAGCAACATATTCTGCTTCTGCAGTAGAAAGAGCAACTGATGTCTGTTTCTTGCTAAACCATGATACAAGGGCGCTACCCAGAAATTGACAAGTCCCAGACGTGCTTTTTCTATCTATTCTGCTTCCTGCAAAATCAGAATCACTATACCCAACAAGATCAAATGTATCATCTTTAGAATACCACAGACCCAGATTAGAAGTTCCACAAAGATATCTTAGTATCCTTTTTACAGCAATTAAATGAGATTCTTTGGGACACGATTGAAATCTAGCACATAGACAGACACTAAAGTGTATGTCTGGTCTGCTTGCCGTTAGATATAGCAAAGAACCAATCATACTTCTAAACAGCTTGATATCCACGTCCTTGCCTTTTTAATCTTTTTCTAATTTTGACGATGGGCTCATTGGAGTACTACATACCTTGGCATTTTCCATTTTAAATCGTTTCAACAGCTCTCTAGTATACTTTCCTTGATTAATGAAAATTCCATTCTCACATTGTTTGATTTGAAGTCCAAGGAAGAAGTTTAACTCTCCCATCATACTCATTTCGAACTCACCCTGCATAATCTTAGAAAATTCCTTGCAAAGAAGGTCGTTAGTAGAACCAAAGATTATGTCATCAACATAGATTTGTACAACTAGAATATCATGTGCTTTATTTTTAATAAATAGTGTTGTATCAACCTTTCCTCTTGAAAAACCATTTTCTAGTAAGAACTTACTCAGTCTTTCATACCAAGCTCTAGGAGCTTGCTTTAAACCATAAAGAGCTTTAGTAAGTTTGTAAACATGATTAGGTTTATCAAAAATTTCAAAACCAGGAGGTTGTTCTATATACACTTCTTCATTTAGAAAACCGTTTAGAAAAGCACTTTTCACATCCATTTGATACAACATGAAGTTTTTAAAGCATGCAAATGCACAAAGCATTCTAATGGCCTCAAGTCTAGCAACCGGAGCAAAAGTTTCATCAAAATCGATGCCTTCTTCTTGGTTGTACCCTTGAGCCACTAATCTTGCTTTATTTCTCACAACATTACCATGTTCATCAAGCTTATTTCTAAACACCCATTTTGTTCCAATAACAGAATGGTTTTTAGGTCTAGAAACAAGTTTCCAAACTTGGTTTATCTCAAATTGATTTAGCTCTTCTTGCATAGCAAGAATCCAACTTTCATCATTTTGAGCATCTTCTAAATTTTTAGGTTCTAATTGAGAAACGAAAGCAACATTACCAAAATATCTTCTAAGTTGAGCTCTAGTCATCATCCTTTCTAAGGGATTGTCCATAATATCTTCTTGGGGATGATACTTATGAAATCGCCATTCTTTTGGTAATTGAGAATCTTCATTTTCTCTTCATTTTCTGTTTCTGGCATTTGACTTTCAACAATGTTCTGATCTTCATGTTCTAATTCCGGTTCAGCCTGACTATTGATGTTCTGATTGCTTTCTGGCTGTTCTAGTTGTTCTGATTGCTCATTCTGCTTTTCAGGATTAGAATCTACAGCATCATCACTTTCTAATGTTCTAGAAGTAGAGTCAGTTTCATCAAACACAACATGAATAGATTCTTCTACAACTAGAGTCTTTTTATTAAAAATTCTATATGCTTTACTGTTATTAGAATATCCCAGAAAAATCCCTTCATAAGATTTTGCATCAAATTTAGCAAGATGATTTTTCTTGTTATCTAGAATAAAGCATTTGCACCCGAAGATATGAAAATAACCAATATTTGGTTTTCTACCTTTGTATAGCTCATATGGAGTCTTTTTAAGTTTAGATCTTACCAAAGCCCTGTTTAGAATATAACAAGCAGTGTTAACTGCTTCTGCCCAGAAATACTTTGGTAAATTAGAATCACTTAGCATGGTTCTAGCCATTTCTTGAAGTGTTCTATTCTTGCGTTCCACCACACCATTTTGTTGAGGTGTTCTAGGTGCTGAAAAGTTATGGAAGATTCCTGTTTCATTGCAAAAAGCATTGAATTTCTGATTTTCAAATTCTCCTCCATGATCACTTCTAATTGCCGTGATGTTGTAGCCTTTTTCATTCTGTATTTTCTTGCACAAATGAACAAACATGTCAAATGACTCATCCTTATTTCTAAGGAAGAGTGTCCAGGTGAATCTTGAGTAATCATCTACAATAACAAAAGCATAGAATTTTCCTCCAAGACTCGAAGGAGTAATTGGACCAAATAAATCAAGGTGCAGCAATTCTAAAGGTCTAGAAGTAGAAACCATGTCCTTAGATTTGAAAGATGTTCTGGTTTGTTTGCCCATTTGACAAGCATCACAAATGTGATCTTTTTCAAATTTCAACTTTGGCAAACCACGAACTAAGTCTTTCTTAGATAATTTAGAAATAAGGAACATGCTTGCATGTCCAAGTCTTCTATGCCATAACCAACTAGAATTATCAATAGAAACTAAGCATATATCTTGGTTATGCATATCAGAGAGATCTACAAGGTATATATTTCCAAACCTTTTTCCAACGAATAAGGTTTTGTTATCTTGCATGTTCTGAACTTCACAATGAGAAGGTTCAAAGATCACTCTTCTATTTTTATCTCAAATCTGACTTACACTTAACAAGTTATAATGTAATCCTTCTACTACGCATACATCTTCTACTGAAGGATTAGAACCTACCACACCAATACCAACGATTTTACCTTTTGCTTTGTCTCCAAAACTTACCGTACCTCCCTTTTTCTTTTCTAATCTGGTGAACTTCTTTTTGTCACCAGTCATATGCCTAGAGCAAGCGCTGTCCATATACCACATCTCTGTTTTCAGCTTGCTCCTTAGGCACACCTGAAAAGATCAAGCAGATTTAGGTACCCAACTCACATTGGGTCCTGGAGGATTAGTGGTAACAGGTGCACTATGATTCTTCTTTTTGTTGGAACTTTGATGTTCTAAAGTCACAACATTAGAAATAGCATTTTTCTTATTAGAAACACGATTCAGTTTAGAAATGCTATTAAAACTTGTTTTCTCTTTAGAAAAAGATTCTGAAATTAACTTTAGAATTCTAATCTCAGTTTTCAAAGATTCATTTTCAGAATTTAGATTTTTGCATTTTTCTTCAAGATGTGTCAAATTTTCAGAAAATCGATTATTGCAACTTTTAAGATCTTTGATTTCAATAATAAGATCTTTGCATGTAACTTCTTGATAAAAAGCATCTTTTAAATTATTACTCTCAGATTTTAATTTTTTGAAATCTTTCTTTAAAACTTTATGCTTTCTAACAAGTTTTTCAAACTCATTGCAAAGATTATTGTAAGTATTTAGAAGATCACTTTCTGATTCAGGTTCAGAAATACTTACAGTGCTTTCATCATTCTCATGGATCGTTGCATTTGTTTCATTGATTCTAGCTTTCTGTGTTGAAGTTAGAGTACTGATTTCTTTGGAGTCAGAATCGATGGTAGCCATTAAACAGATATTAGCAATCTCTTCTTGATCATCATGGCTTTCAGGATTAGAATCATCTGAATCACTCCAAGCAGCTACGAAAGCCTGCTTCAGCTTCTCTTTTGTTGACTTCTTTTTCAATTTAGGACAATTAGGCTTGATATGTCCAGGTTTGTTGCATTCATAACAAACCACTTCAGAAAGTTCTTTCTTAGGCAAGTTACTATTTTTGAATGGAACGTTCTTTTTGTTGAACTTTTTCTGTGGCCTTCCACCCTTTTAATAGAACTTTTTAAAACTTCTAGCAACAAGTGCTAAATCATCACTGTCAAGATCAGAAGAGCTTTCTTCACTAAAATCTACCCTCAAAGCCAGTCCTTTCTTTTTCTTATCTTCTGTTGTTAACGAAGATTTCATTTCTTCTGAAACTAGAGCTCCTATAAGATAATCATAAGTGACAGGAGTCTCTTTGTAATTCATGACAGTTCCTATAGAATCCCATTTTCTAGGTAGAATTCTAAGGATTTTCTTAACAAGCTCATCTTTTGAAATTTCCTTTCCGAGAGTTCTTAAAGGATTAACTATATTGGTAAATCTTGAATTTAATTCTGCAATAGTTTCCCCTTCTCTCATATTAAACATTTCATATTCTCTCCAAAGGATGTTTATTCTGGATTCTTTTACTCTATCTGTACCCTCATAGGTTACTTTAAGTTTTTGCCATACCTCTGTTGCAGATTTACATCCAGACACTTTGTTGTATTCAGTTGCATCTAAAGCACAATGAAGAATATTAATGGCTTTTGCATTTATAGCAATGTCATTCCAATCAGCATCGGTATATTCTTCTTCTGATTTTCTAACTAGCTCATCTCCTACAGTTTTCATGGGAATACGAGGACCAGTGATAACATTTCTCCAGCAGTTTATATCAACTGATTTCATGAAATTCTCCATTCTAGTTTTCCAGTAAGAGTAATTAGAGCCATTGAACAAAGGAGGTCTAGAAACAGATTGTCCTTCTAAAGAAGAAAGAGGAAGTGGGGTTGCCATGGGATCTTATCTCTTAAGCGGTTTAAGCTTCGGTAAGTCAAGAGCCAATGCTCTGATACCAGATTGTGGGTCTCGAATATATATGGCACAACCCAAGAGGGGGGGTGAATTGGGTTTTCTAAAAGCTAAAATAAATTTTAGAAATTCTAAACAAGAATTAGAATTTTAAGCACAGCGAAAAAACACACAGAACTTTGTGAGAATAGAATATGGATTAAAATATCCTCACAATGTTCTAATTATAAAAGATAGAAAGTCTGTGCGAAGTGCAGCTATTGATTTGAACAGCTTCTCACTGACTTATACACTATCAGAACTTCTTTATGAAGGAAAGTTATAGAAATTAGAACTTCCTCATAAAGTATTTAGAAAATCATATAAGGTTATGTGAAAGAAAGTTATTGAATTCAGAACTTCTTCACAGAGCCCTTAATCAAATATCAAAACAACTTTATGATGAAGAGCTATCAAGAATAGAACGTCCTCATAAAGTTTAGAACATTAACTAGAAACCCAATCAGTGAAATATACTGGGAATAGAACAACAGTTAGAACATTGTATATTCACTTTATTAAAATACCAGAGTTCTAATGTTCAGAAAAGATAAAGCTTATTATCGTTTTAGAACATCTGAAACATTAACAGTTTTAGCGTTTCTAAATTAAACAGAAGTGCAATAAAGACAGTATCAAGCAAACTTCAGAAATTAGAAAAGATCAACACAGAGATTTATAGTGGTTCAGCACTAACTCGCCTACATCCACTCCCCAAGACGCATCTTGAGATCCTCAACTATGTTATCTCTTTTCAAGGGTAAGAGAAAAACCAACAGTACAAGGCAAATAGATCAACACCTAGATCTACCCTTTTTGTCCCACTAGATTTTCCAAAGGTTCTAGTAAACCTCAACCCTTTTCTGTTTTTGGTAGAGTGCAGAAAACTCAATTCAAGACATTACCATCCCACACATGGAGAAGGTCGCTTGATAACCTCTATCTCAATAGCTTCTAACCTAAGCTATTACACACAAAAGTTTAACAAATAAAGAGCCTGTCTACTATAGATTACACAATCTAAATAGACAGAAAGAAACGCTCATATAAGCACAGGAAAAACAGTTTTATCAGATTAGAAGATCGATTAGAACACAGAACTGTTTTTCAAATGTAACTGTAAAAATTCTTTTCTTCTTTAAATATGAAAACGTTAAGGTATAGAGATGAAAAGAAAATGGGGGTAGAGTAAGTTTTGAGAGAAAAAGATTCGTTCAATGAGAGAGAGTGCTCTTAAAAACAATTACTCTTACTTCACCAAAATGTTTAAGGCGTGAATGTTCCTTTATATAGGAAACAAAGGAGCTGTCACCTTTTGGAAAGAGATCAGAATATCTTCTTTCCTTATTTTAGAAGATGTGAAAATCTTTGTTACCAAAAATTGTTTTATCCCTTTTTGGTAAGAGAATAAAACCCGATTTTCACTTTCCTTTAGAAAAGATTTTCGACAGCATTTATTTTGGAAAGAATTATTTGCGGAAAAGATGTTCTTACTAAAACCGAAAGATATTTCGTTTTTAGGTAAGAAAAAAATAATTTTAAGTACTTTAGATCTTTCAAAAAATTTTCCGAAAAGGAGAATGATTTTATTACCAAAAACATTAGAAAGAAAATCTCTTTAGTTTTAGGAAAATAAATCTTTTCGATTTAAAGAAATATTTTCGAAAAATAAAATAAAAGATTTTATTTTGAAAAAATCTAATTTCCGAAAATACTTTTGAGAGAGAAAAAGGTTTTTGTGCTCATATGTAATCTTTCTCTCTATCCTACAAAGTTTCCTAAATGCCTAGATTACTAGGATCTTCGAAATCTTCACTCTCAATGTAGGACTTGCCTTGTATAATTTCTTTCCAAAGAAATTCTGCATAAAATAAAATTAGCACAAATAATATAATTTAAATTTATTTGTTTTGTAATAATCATCAAAATCCGAGATAAGCATTTTGACCCTTGAGCCAACAGATTCTATTGAATTTCGGCAACATTTCCTCTAAAAATCAAATTATCTTCCTGTTAAGAATGTATAAAGCAATATAAACACAGCCCAATCCATGGGCAATCAACATCAACAATTTCCCATCCTCCATACTCATCATTGTCAACATCCTACTATTTCATTATCCCTACATTTCAATATAGCTTGATTAACTGATATCAAATAACAACATCATTTGCCTTAGTCCCTTATAAACTAACGTTAGAATCTAAACATTCTCAATAGTTCAAGTATTACACATATGAGATTTAGGTAACTATCATTGGTACTGCAGAAGTCTATGATCTTATTAATGGTACAAGGTTAATGGTTAGTGTTTAATTAAGCACTTAGAATTTTTATAAACTAATTATATTCACTTTATAATATCAAAATTGTATAAAGATTAAGATATTTGTTTACTCCGTAGGGGGTTCTAATTATCCTCTTGGTTTCAATCTGGGAAAATTCGAGAAGAGACCTAAATGATCTAAATGTGATAACAGAAATAAGAGAAAAGCTTCCATAAGAATTCAGAATTGAATTACTTAGTTTAAGCCGCCAGCTAACTTAGAACTAGGAAGATTCTGCGAAAATACGGCAGAGTCTCCCCTAAAAATCAGACTTAAAACACATGTTGGGCAATAACAATTCACAACCCCATTCGTCGAGCAATACTTATCATCTTTCACCTATTCTCCCGCTTTCAGTTGCCAAATTAAGGAAAACATATGGTCACTGCTCCGGTTATGCCAAATTCACGGACCGACATACGGGAGGACAGATCTTTAATTCGAACCCAGCTCAAATATACGGATGGTGCCCCTACTGTAACTTTTTTATATGACCATTTGACTAGCCGTAGATTTTGCTCTAAGTCTTCTGACTTGCTGGAGGAAAATTCACAGCTGGTGGACTGGCCATATATTTTCGCTTAAATGCTTCTAACTTGCTTGAGGAAAATTCACAGTCAGTGCATTGGACGTATCTTTTACCAAAATGCTTCTGACTATCAAAGGGATAAAGCATGGCCAGTGGACTGATTGTTATTTTCACCGCCAGATCTTCCTTTTGTAAAATGGTCCAAAATGATTGAAATGCCCCTTGCTTTAGGGTTTTCGCCCTAAAAAAGGTGGTATTTGCTCTATAAGACAAAGTAAATGCATGCACAATGCATGCAAAAACTAACTTTAATTTATTAAAAGTCCCTAAAATTGGACTAAACTAACAGGTAAAAGGTACAAATATGTATGCATGAAATGCACAAATTAATATTCAAATTTCATTAAGGGCGCTATTAAAAATCTCATTATTCTCCCCTATTTTCACATTTATATACAGTACCAGTCTTTTTATGATGTACGTTGCATGTTGACTATATTCGTTATTCATACTCGTTCAATCTTTTATGGCATTACTCACTTTTATTTATTACTAGTCTCTGTATAACGTGGTTTCCACATTAACTATACTCGTTATTTATACTCATTTAATTTTTATGTCATTGCTCACTTTTACTTGTTATTCATACTTATTCTTATTTTTTAATATTAAATATTGACTATAACTTTTGTCTTATATTATCCTAATTTGCATAATGTTAAAACAAAATTTCATATGAGATTAATGTGAATATAAAGAATATTATAAAATTCTCTCTCTCCTAAACAAAATATTATAATTTTTTCTTATTTTATTTAGACTTTATAATATTAAAATAAAGTTTCATATTAGATTAATGTGAATATAAAGAATATTATAAGAAAATATACTTTTTCTTTTTTATCTCTTTCCTAAATAAAATATTTTAAATTATAATAAAACAGAATCAAATATTTAAAATATAAATCTGAAAAATAAAATATAAAAAGTTTCAAATGTCTCATTATCATAATATATTAAAAAAATAAATTAAAAAAAGATAAAAATTAAAATTTTGAAATGTTTAATTATCTATATATATTTATTTAAAAAATAATTTTAATAAATTATATCCAACCAATTAATACAATTAATTTTCTAATTGGTCACAACTAAAGTTATTTTAGAATATTGAAATTTCATTGAGCGCATTACGAAAAATTTTATTATTTCCAGTTATTTCCACATTTATATATATTACTAGTCTTTTTATGATGCATGTTGTGCGTTTATTATAATCGTTATTCATGTTCGTTCAATTTTTTATGTCATTGCCACTTTTACTTGTTATTTATACTCATTTTTATTTTTTAATATTAAATATTAGTTATAATTTTTTCTTATATTATTTAGATTTTATAATATTAAAATAAAATTTCATGTGAGATTAATGTGAGTATAACGGTTAATTAATAAAAGAGCAGTGTGTATATACACACATACTTTAATTCATTTTATATTATCATTTAAAAAATAATTTTAATGAATTATATTTAATCAATTAATAATATATAATTTTCTAATTGATCACGACTAAAGTTATTTTAAAATATTCAAATTTCATTGCAGAATCTATGGAAAATTTCATTACACCCCCTATTCCCATTTTTATATATACTACTATTCTTTTTATGACGTGTATTGTGCATTTACTATAATAGTTATTCGTATTCTTCAATTTTTTTTGTCATTGCCACTTTTACTTATTATTTGTACTCATTTTTATTTTTAATATTAAATATTAGTTATAATTTTTTGTCTTATATTATTTAGATTTTTGTAATGTTAAATAAATTTCATATAAAATTAATGTGAATATAACAATTAATTAATAAAATAGCAGTGTATATATACACACACACCTTAGTTCAATTGATATCATCATTTATCTAAAATCATTATAACTGTATATATACAATTCTACAAGATCACCTAATAAATATATTTCAAAATATGTAGATACACAGATATAACAATAAAATATTATATATATTTCTAAAATTAAAATTTTCAACTATTCGTCATCCAACACACGTATGTTCATTTTTAATTTAAAAATTTTGAAAGGCCTAATTTTGTATATTATATTTATTTTTTAAAAATATATCTAATCAAATCACAAAAATATAAAGAAAAAAGGATATTATAAAAAAATATAATTTCCTATCTCTCTCCTAAACAATCTTAAACTACCTATGGAATTAAATGTACCTTTGATTAGTATCGCCTTTAATATTGGAGTTGCTTGTATTCTATTGGATCCTCAACATGTAATCGCCAACTACAAATAGAGCACATTATCTATTTGTAGTACAATATTATATCACAAAAAAAATTAAAAGAAAGTATCTCGAGAATAAATTAAAGTCATAAGACAATAAATTATCCACCAATATATGTCCAAACTTATTGGAAGATGTTGGAAGATTCTCACGATTTTGTGGCTATGATTCTCACGATTCTGTTTTCCTTTTCTTTTCTCTTTTGTAAATATTTTTCAATTGTAAAATCTTGATACTTCACCTTTTAGGAGATTATTTTTGTTCCATAAGTTTAGGACTTTACCTTGTACAAGGAGATTAGGTGAGCTGTAATATTTGTATATAAATCGTTTTGTTGTTAATGAAAGGTAGCCTAAACAATAAATCCTTGTAATCCTTGTATACAAACTCAGTGAATAACAATAAATAATGCATAGCCGAAACAATCACACAAGATGTTATTCACATTTATATAATGAACACACTTTCTATCAAGAGAATGTCACAACATCAACACCCATAAATAATATCACCTTCAAATAATTACATCAAATGGAGATTGGTCAATGACGTCACAGAATCCCCCGACAAGTCATCCTAACACATGACCTGTCATCTCACACGTATGCACTAGGGAGCCGATCTCTCATACATGGCCAACTGGTCAATTCCTCACTTGACCAATCTTCACATTGTTTCTCCATTCTCTCTTTCTTTTTCATTTCCAACAGGAGGTCACCTTGTGGTTTTGCCATATCATATTTCATCAAGTGTAGACGGGCGCACCGGTCTCCCATATATGGCCAATGGTCTCAGACCATTCTCACAATCCCATGGTGACCCACTTCATCCTAGCTAAATCCACCTGCAAACAAATCACAGTATAGCCACATTGCAAGTAATTTAATCAACTCACATAATATAGATAATCACATAGGAGATCATTATGCACATAAGAGTGTAATTATGGAATATATATAAATATATAATTTTCATATGCTTAATATTATAATTTATATGAGGATCATAATGTAAATAATGTTATTTTTATAATATAGTATTAAAATAATGAATGTTGAGTATCATTTGTATATATATATTTATAAGATGCGAAATGGCATATGCATGTATGCAAATGATGGTATGCATCATTTATTATTACTCACAGTGGTAGAGGAAAAGCAATTTTTAATTTGGATATTGATTAACAAGAGCGGTAGACAAACTCGGTTGATCTAGATAAAACAAATATATAAAGGAAAATAACATTAGACAAATGAATTTTCCTTAATTGAAAAATTAAATAATTAATTTAATATATTTTTACTTAAATATTCAATCGCTATAATAAATCTAGCTTCCATCGAAGTTCTGGTAGTATTTTCCTTAATATGGGATTTTCCACTTGTTTCAATATTAACTATCCAGTACACTTATCAATTACTGCCCATCCATCGGGTAATCAATTAATTCAAATATCCAACCACCATAAATAGCGCACATTAATTAAAATAAATCTTCGATTTGATCTCGATATGTACTCATATATCATTCTAATAACCTAACTTACCATCACCTCAATTCATATAATATAATCTTAATCTCAAAATAATTGCTACCTTTCCATCAATTAAGTTTTCTTTCACTTAGTTTATTTTCGGTCTCCAAATAACTTATATAACACACTATGCAATTAATTTACTTCTTTTTTTGGTCCTTAATTCTCAATAGTCATAAAAAGACATATTTCTATTTTTATTTATGAGTTTACCTTACTTAAGAATATAATTTCCTTAGTTACATATATTCCTTTCCTATTCTTATGGTCCAATCTTAATTTTTGATTTAAACCAAATTACATAATCTAACTTGTCTTAAATTCATACTATAATCCCCATTAAAACTATCAAAATCCTTGAATTAAATTTATTTGGTACTAATTAAAATTGACTTTAATTAATTAAGGTCTTCTAATCAAATCAACACTTATAATATATTGGATAATACCCAAAATTAAATTAAATTAACTGGCCACAAAATGCTAAAATAGGAAGAGAGAGCGAACGGGGCTATTGTGTCGACTAGAATAGAGGAGCCGATGCTCGTCTGAGCTGCAGCGCTCACCAGAGTCGCAAGCAAGAGAGACGCAATGTCGAGCGACGACTGGAGAAGGATCGACACTAAGCGGCAATCAAGAACTGAAGTCGCGAAGAGCGGAGGTGCCGCTGCACTTACCAGAACCGAAAACAGAAAGAGAAAAGGAGGGAGGCTGGCGACACGATGGAGGCTCGTCGAGTCTATCTCAGGTGGCCGAAAACAAGAGAGGAAGAGAGAGAGAGAAGTTGAGAGGGCTGGAGGGAGAAGAAAGAGAGAAGAAGAAGAAAAAAAGGAAAAGAAAAAAGTCTAGGGTTGCGAGACCATTTTGGTTCAATGCAAACTGGTTTGGTCAAACTCAATGGTTGGATTCGATTTTTGCTTGATTTATAGGTTTTTCACTTGGGTTTGTCGATTTAATTTGGTTTTCAGTTCAATTCTTAACATAAAATATTATTTTTCATTCAATTTTATTGATTAAAATTTATGGTTAAATTTTAAATGAAAACTCTTTGAAAATCAATTTTTGTTATTTCAACAATAAAGCAATTGCGAGAGGCCTTCAACTAGTTTATCTATAGTACTAGTTCTTTTATAAAGTATAAATTTAATTTATACTCATTTAAATTAAAGTATAAATGAAATAAATACAATGAGTAATTAAAGTATAAATTCTTATCTAGATTAAAATAAATACAATGATTAATTAATGTTTCGCTTTATATATACAATAAAATTTTGTAACATGTCTTGTACTGTAATATCTAATTGAAAATAAAATGATGTATCTGTTTCTCCCTTTAATAAAAAATTTATAATTTTACTGTTGATTAATTATATAAAATCACTACAAATTTGCATTTAACATACTGCAAATTATTCTATAATTTAGCGATGCTATAACATTAATATAATAAATCAAGACTCATTCTGCATAGCCACAATATAAGATATGGTTTTGATCTCCACATCAATTATTTTCGTCGGGTGAAGCTAAGCTGAAATTTATCAAAAGCATGTAATATTTTGGGCCATGTCTTTACACAGAATTGAAATATAAATTGCTTAAAGTTCTCAACTATTAGTAATGGAATGTACTATGTCAAGATTAAAGAAGATATAAATGAAATTAAATTCAAAAATTACAAAGTCATATATAAAAATATTTGAAAAAATATTAAAATTTTAAAGTTCTAATTATCTTTATATCTATTTTAAAAAATATTTTTAAAAAATATCCAATTAAATCACAGAAAAATTAAATAAAATTCTATAAATTTCAAAAATAAAAGAATAAAATATTGAGTAAAAATAGAGCTATTAAATTTTATCTTTAAATGATAAAGCAAATTGAAACATTTATAGCCTATTTTTTCAAAAATATTTCATTAGATTAAAAAAAATTCTCTTTTTTATATTGTTCAAATATTATAATTTCATACTTCCGTGCTTTTGCTAAATTTAAAAAATTTTAAAATACAATAATATGTAAACTATTCAAATAAGTGTACACCATTCTCTCTAAAAAATTCAAAGAGAAATATTATATCTCAAAAAATTTTATTTTGGTTTCATTGTAATTAATTAATATAGTCTAATAATAAAGTGTTTAATCATATTTTAAAAAATTCAGAACATAATAAATTAATAGAATTTAAGTTACAATTTCAATAGTGGAATTAAGGTTTTCGATTTCCCTCCTAAAAAGCAATATAATACGAGAACATATGATTAAGAACATAAAAACTATTAATTACAAAAATCATTGGACAAGAATATTACAAGATCAAATAGAGAATATATATACGTATACTTACTTTCTCAAATTAAAATGCATAAAAAATATAACTAAAAGGATATTCAAAAATGTGAATGGAATCTATTTTTTTATTAAAAGGTATTAAAATAAAATTAAAAAGTATCTTCAAAAGGATAAATAAATTTATTTTCTCGGATTAAAATGCATAATTAAAATGATATATTAGGAACTAGGTAGAGGCCTGCGCATTGCGCGGGTTGCTTTATTGCTTTGTTATAGTAAAAAGGGAAAATTATTATTTCATCCCTGATGTTTGTCATAATTATTTAAGTAGTCCCCAACATTTATACATATATTTATAACATCCCTAAGGTTTGCCACCGTCATATTAATTGGTACTTCCGTAAAAAAAATACACTTTTTTCGTTAATTTTGAGAAGAAAAGACGAAATTATCCTTTGAAAAAATAATTATTTCGTCCCTGAGATTTGCCATAATTATTAAGTAGTTCCCGACATTTATACAAATATTTAAAACGTCCCTGAAGTTTACTTCCGTCATATTAATTGATCCTTCCATAAAAAAAAAAAACTTTTTCCGTTAATTTTGAGTAGAAAAGACGAAATTATCCTTTATAAGTTTTCATTGACATTATTATTAATCTTTTTCCTCTAAAATACCTAAAACTCACATTTTCACCATCTTCCTCAACCCAACGCGGTCTTCATTGCCACCACCGTGTCAATGAAAACTATCATCTCCATAACCAGATCACCACTAAAACTAAAACCCAACATCCAAACTCAATCAAGCCATCATCACCCTTCATCCATTTATCTCTCTCTCCTTGATTAGAGGATTTAGGGTAGTTTGGTCATTCTATTAAAAATTAACAGCAAAAAGTGTATTTTTTGGACGGAAGGATCAAGTAATATGGTGGAAGTAACCTCAGGGACATTATAAATATTTGTATAAATGACAGGGACTACTTAAATAATTATGGCAAACTTCTGCGACGAAATAATTATTTTCCCTTTTAGTTTTGTTGGTGATCTGGTTATGGAGATGATAGTTTTCATTGATACGGTGGTGGCAATGAAGACCGCATTGAGTTGAGGAAGATGGTGAAAATTTGAGTTTTAGGTATTTTAGAGGAAAGGGATTGACAATAATGTCAATGAAAACTTACAAAGGATAATTTCATCTTTTCTACTCAAAATTAATAGAAAAAATATTTTTTTTTATGGAAGGACCAATTAATATGACGGAAGTAAATCTGAAGGACGTTATAAATATTTGTATAAATGTTGGGGACTACTTAATAATTATGGCAAATCTCAGGGACGAAATAATTATTTTTCCAAAGGATAATTTCATCTTTTCCTTTTAAAATTAATGGAAAAAATGTATTTTTTTGACGGAAGGACCAATTAATATAACGGTGGCAAACCTCAAGGACGTTATAAATATATGTATAAATGTCGATAACTACTTAAATAATTATGGCAAACTTCAGGGATGAAATAATAATTTTCCCTAGTAAAAATAATAAAATTCAACAGTAAAAATATTATTTTAATTATAGGTAGGTGAAAATGTTCATTTTGCTATATATAACTTTAAGTAAAGAGATTTCTCTTGAAATAATAATAATAATAATAATAATAATAATAATAATAATAATAATAATAATAATAATAATAATAAATAAATAAATAAAAGTTATATTTATATTTCTCTACCCAATTTTAGTGAAACTCTCTCAAAACTCAAATACTCAAATCATGTGATTTACTGACTTCACAAATTGTAGAATATGATATATATATATAATTACATGAATTAAAAAAAATATAAATAACTAAGATTTACATATATATGAATATGAAGCAATGAATAGTTTATAATTTCCTACTATCTACTAAAAATATAATAAATTAAAAAATACATAAATTGATTAATAGTTAGCTTTTCTTTTTCTTCATCTCCATCAACATGATATTTCTCATAGCTACATAACAAAGAGAAGAGAAATCACAGGATGCATAGAAAAAAGAAGAGAAGACCACAAAACTTGCACAAAAAAAATAAAAAATCTGAAATGTAGAAAAAGAAAAAAAGAGATAAAAAATTAACATTACTTCGGTTGAAGAAAAGGAATTAACATTATTTAGATTGGAGTAAAGGAATTAATATTATCTAGATTGATTTTGCAAAATAAAAAACCGCACATATATACAAATAAAGAAATAAATAAAGAAAGCAATCGAAACTCAGAGAATTGAAAAGCAACAAAAATAAGTAAACTCTTTCAAAAAAAAAAATAAATAAATAAGTAAAAAATCATTATACAAGAAAATCATTGGAAATGATTAATATGGAGGTATATATATAATAGATAAAAAATTAAAATTTTTTTAAAATTTTAATTTCAAAATTCAAAAGTTAAAGTTTTAATTTTAAAATTCAAATGTTTTAAAATTAAAAATTTTAATTTACAAATTCAAAATAAATTCAAAAATTTTAAAAGTTTTAATTTTAAAATTCAAGAATTTTAAATTATTTATTATTTAAAATTTTAGATATATGTTAGATTAGATATTAGATATGGGAAAATAATTGTTTAAAAATTAATTAAAAAATTTGTAATAAAAGAAAAAAAGGAATGTTGAAAGAATAAAGTGCCACCTATGCTTCTTGAAGATTTTTTTTGCTTCGGAATTTTATATATATATATATATATATTCTCCAAATTAAAGTACGGCTATTTTAAGAAATTACATAATTTACTCATTTGTTCCCACATGTATATAGGCATGGCCACCGTCCGGTTCTAATCGGAACCGAACCGTACTATAGACGAACCGAAACCGGACCGAAACCGGCGGTTCAGAATTTTGAACCGGAATCGGCAGTTCAAGGGCCAGTTAAGGTTCATGTGAATGTTAAAAAATGAACCTGAACCGGCCCGGAACCGGCGGTTAACCGGCGGTTTCGGTCCGGTTCGAACCGGATTCACAAACAAAATTATTTGTTGCTTAAAATTTTTAACAAAAAAATTTATATAGTTGATTTGATTTATGGTGAAAAGAAAAACACAATGATACATAATTTCTAAAAAGTAGTGAAAAAAAACAATATCATTAAATCATTTGACTTAATTGGTAGAAAAAAAAGGTTCAAACTAGCCGTTTGAACTATGTTCATTTGTAAAAAGAAAAAATTGTGTAAAAAAAATAGGCTCAAATGGCTAGTTTGAGGTCGCATTTAATTTTTTTATTTTTGGTAAATAAATTTTATTCATTTTTAATCATTTATTTATTTATTTATTTACTGTAATTTACTAAATTATCCAAAAATATAGCTGTTATTTTTCTATTATAAGGGACAATTTTGAAAACTAATAAATGAGAAACATTTATAGATATGATGAGTTGATGATTTTTTATTTCCTAACTCTTTTCTTATTTTCAATCAAAATTCTCTCAAATTTCCATAGTTCATTATTTTTTCTATTGTTTTATTTTCCTTAATATTGGAATTATCTATTGTTTATTTTTTATTTTCTTACATCCAATTCCAAATTCTTTCTCTAAACTCAAATTTTTCCATTCATAAATTTACTTCATTTGATTTTTTAAATAATTTTCTTAGTATTTGAAAATAATAATTTCCAACTCATTCCATTAATTTTATATTCCATTTGTAGTTTTTTATATTAGTAAATTAGCAAAAATTGTAAATTTAATGTAATAATAGTTCTAAGTTAGTTAATAAAAGTTTTTCTTTTAAAATTTATAATAATTCATTTAGTTAATAAAATTTAAACATTTTAAAATTATTATTTATTCATGAATTCGGAATCAAAATTTTATTTTTTTTTAAAAATTTGCATAATGCCGGAACTGAATCGGAACTGTAATTTGAACGTCGGTTCGCCGGAACTGTGCTGAACCGTGCCGGAACCGGAACCGGAGGTTCAATGGTCGGTTCTGGTTCAAAATTTTAAACATCTCGAACTGTCGGTTCAGTGAACCGGAACCGGCGGTTCACTGAACCGGCCATGCCTACATGTATATAGATTATAGATTATAAATTATAAATTTATTTCAGTATTTTGTATATAATAAATTTATTTCATTATCTTAAAGAGAATAAAACAATGTATATAATAAATACATGAAGCTTGTGATATGTATTTAGCTCTAAATTTTAATTTAAATCTTAAATTGAATAAAATTAAAAACATATATAGTAAATAAAAGAATTTTTAATTTTCATGTATAGCACTATTATATAACATTAAAATAATTAATAATAAAATATATTTATTAATATATAGGTTATGTTAATTATGTATTAAGCATAATATTTAAAATAAAATTGAATTGGTCATCAATAAAGTTATTTTAGAACATTTTAAATTTCATTAAGTGCATTATCAGGAATTCCATTATTCCTATCTCATTTCCACTTTTGTATATACTAGTCTTTTTCATAATGTGCATTGTATGTTGAATATGTTTATTATATATTTATTTTTTACTCTTTTAATTTTTCATCTATATAATATTAAAGCATAAGTTTTTATTTAGGTTAAAATAAATGCAATTGATTAATTGGAATTAGACTTTACCGTACAAGGTATTTGTTATGCTACTTCTTATGTACTTAATTTATTTTATATAATGAAAGTGATCTTAAAATAAACTTTAACATCATCTCTAAACCTGATTTTTTAGTCTCTAATTTAAGATTCTCAAAATCCTAATAAGTGTCCAAAAAGAAAATCAAGTCATTACTCAATCTCCAATCCCATGCCCTCAACCCCAAATCAATATCTATATAAAAATATAATAAAAAGAAAAAAAAAATTATTTGTTGCTATTAGATAAAGAAAAAGAAATTAGAAGATGATTTGAATTGATAATGGTAATCACTTTAACTATAGTGGGGGATTACTTACCCAGTGCATTAGAGAAAGAAATATATATATGCACGTGCACATAAATTCTTGAAACTCCAAAAAGGACTTCAATTTCATAAACACCATTTTCTTTCAAGTCAAATAGATTTAGTATATAAGAGAAAAAAATATCAAGAAAATTAAAAATATTTAATCATAAACATGTCATCTGTTACTAAATTAAAGTCACAACAGTTAAAGAAAAAAAATAATCTTTTCTAATTTTATCTCTCTCTTAAATAAAATATTTTAAATTATAATCAAAATAAAATAAAAATATTTAAAAATAAAATATAAAAGTTTTCAAATGTCTCACTATCATATATATTTATTAAAAAAGATAATCAAAATTTTAAAATTCTTAATTATTTATGTGTTAATTAATAAAAAAAAATTACATAAAAGAAAAAAAAATATAAATATCTAAAACATTTCTTTTTTGTTTTTTCTTTTTCGAGGAAAAAAAAATAGAAAGAATTATCTAAATCCCACAACTTAGCACATGCACAACTTCATATTTGGCTTACTGGCTTCAGCTCGTTTAATACTCACATAACAACCCAAATTAAGCAGACCATTGGGCAAGAGAATGGACCAAGAAAGTTAGTCATTAAGCTAACACAATCTCCATGCAATGTGTCTTTGTCGTGTAAGACAAAATCATTGCTGTTTAGTAGTCGACATATTATGTAATTAATTTCTTTCACTTGCTACAGCCATTTTCAGCCAGTTAAGCTGCTTAAATTAATTAATATTGTTTAAGTCTATTTAAATTTGCTTTTGAGTTTAATTTTATTTTAAATACATATTTTAAATATAAAATCTTAGTTAAAAGTTTTAAAGACTTAATTATCTATTAAAGATAATTTTTTAAATAAAATTTAATTGGCTATTACTAAAATTATTTTAGTATATTTTAAATTTTAGTAAGATCAATGTAGGAATTCTCATTATTCAATAACATTCAAATATAGTAATTAATACGCATTTTGTTCTTTATCAATCAATTAATCTATAAGAAGTGGGAAAAAAAATGTTGACTTTTTGGCTTGGAATACCATAACCATGATTTCCACATTAGTTAAACATATATACCTAGCTTCTGTCCTTTCTTTATTTTTTTATGTAAATTAGTACTAGACAAAGTATGTCGTTTTATCTATCTTTAAGTGAAAGAGGCTCGATTATCACCGATGCGACACGTTTCTTTGATCTTTCATCTGGAGCACTATGCCCATCTCCATACTGGTATATGCAATGGGCTATTCGAGCAAGGTTAAAAGCTGTTTCAACAAAAGGCTTTGCCAAGATTGAATTTTCAATTCTTTCTTTGTTCATTTTCTTCCATGTCTCGTCAATTAAATTCCTCACATGCTGCTTTGCAACTTCCTCAGTAACACCATTGTCATTCATGTAGTAGGTAATCGAATTTCCAGTTTCACCTCGCTCTAATTCGGCCTACGTTACATGAAAAATGCAGTTTGATTACATTACAGAAACATCTCAAACATAGTCCATGTAATATTTCATTATAGCAGAACAAAAATAAAAGGGAAAAACTCGGAAAGGAAAACATACCGAAGAAGAGCCCATGTCATTGCAGAGCCGAAAGATGATGGAGGGCCAACGTAAAAGATTGTGGTTCTTTTCTAAGTTTTCAAGCTCCTGTTTTGTACTTTTCTTACTCAAAAAGCAATAGGCACTAACTAATAAAAGGGGTCCTGATACTGACATCCATGCATTTTCAAGATATTCCTCGAATGTTGGTGTAGATTTATTGTAAAACCACTTTGCTTCTTGTAGGAATGTTTTCAATAAATTAGCCCACTGAAAGAAAGACAATTTAACATATATTGTATTAAAAACAATTAAAGAATTAAAAAAAAAAAAAAAAGCAGAGGTTACCATATTCTATGCAGATTAAATTACAATGAGAACTTGACACTTACTGCATTTGTTAGGTAAGGAAGAATGTTCTCTCCTGTCTCCATAAGGGCTTCATAAGTCATCTCATTAACAGTATTGTAGAGAGCTAGGAAGCATAACTTCATATAATCTGGAAGCGTATTGATTGCATTGACATCCCATCTGAAATAATCAATTAATAGTAGCAACAATTAATATAATCACCAATTTGAAAACATAAACAAAATGGAAACTCGTTCTCTCTTGTCACAACCTTTGAACGGCATCTGTAAACAGCTCCAACTCATCCAAAGTGCCATAGACATCATATACATCATCCAAGAGAGTTATTAACTTAGCCGCCTTTGTCAAAGCTCTACGGCAATTACTGTATTGAGGTTCAAATACCATTCCAGTTGCCCAAAAGAAGCTTTCTGTTAATCTGTCCCTAGCAAAGTCCAGCTTATTTGGAAGTCCCATATTCCTCCACCACCTATCAGACACAGACGAAGAAAATTTGAGGATGGTAAATCCATTTTTATATAAATTTATACCTATTGAATGAAATTCACGAAGCAATGATTTTGAATTCAATCATCACAGATACGGCAGTCGAAACACATAACAAGCCTAGTACTCTGACTACACTACATAATTAACGAATTTTAAGTATTAAGCTTCTCAAGTATGTAGAAGTCTCAATAAATTAGTTTCCGGAAGCATTTATAAGATATCAAAAAAAAAAAAAAAAAAAAAAAAATCACCTTGACATGTCTCGAAGATCCCTTTGGTGTATTGACTGAACCATGTTGAAATCCATTACAGCAAGTTCGAGCAGTGCTTGATTTGCATCGTCCCTTTTACTGTATGCTTCAATGCTCCACAAAGCCTCCAGCCGTTGCGTCCTTCGATGCAAAGGAAGCTCTAATTCATGATTCACTTGTTCAACAATATCTTTGCCTATGTTTTCTTTTTCTTTGAGGCCCTTCAAATGTAATCTTGCAAATTTATTAGCCTCATCCAACAGATTTTCTCCTTCAAAAGCAAGAAATGAGGCTTCATATAGACCCAAAATTGCCTTTACATCCTCCGCAAGGCATTCCTTGAAATTTCCATTTTCACCCTTGAATTTCATTAACACATCTATGCTTGGACAGAAATTATCCAATCAAGAAATTATCAAAGAAATGAAAATAATTGAAAATAGAACATGAAAATAATTTAATAAAAGAGAAATGGGTACCTGGAGAGACCTTATAGCCATGTTCTCTAAGAAGTCTGAAGCTAAGAGCAGTAGCGTGGAGGCCATTATTCACCGCGGCATCAAATATCCCAGAAGACACAAATCTGTCAAGGGCTCTCCTTATCTCATTCTCGAACCGGTATCCCAATCCTAACCTTTGAACATTATCGATAATGTCAAGAACAACTAGCAGCTCAGCATTTTCATCCGTAATCATGCGTCTCACCGCTGCCTCCAGCTTAGTTGCCTTTTTTTTGTACGTCTCTACCTATAAATTGACAATAATATCATTGTTAGATAACAGAAGAAGAGCTTATCCTAGCTATTTTTAGTCTTAGATAGCAATCGCAGATGCTAAGTTCCAATTTTCCATTGTTGAGGATTTCTCTGGCTGCATGTTGGTAATTGATAGCCGGAAATTTTGCAGTTCTGTCATATGCCCATTAGCTGTTTTTTGATTTGTCTTCAGTTTCCAATGCCTCTGTACCAGCCTTACTCGGGCCTCGTGTTGGTGAAAGTTAAGCAAATTTTCCTTGAAAAGTGTTACAATAAGAGATAATAATGCAAACATCACGACAAAAAACAAATAAAATTGACAAAATGAATTTCAAATTAGTGATTATGATAAGATTTTTTTAAAAAAAACAAGAAAACTTCAAATAAAAATAACATTTGAGAATTATTTTGAATTGGAACAAAGACACCATCAAATGCTTCCATTAGTTCCCTTTGGCCAAGTTCTTACTTTTGGTATTATCAGCAACATTAGGAAATCTTTAAGAGTTCCTTATTTTTTAGCATCTGTTTACTATTGTAGTGTTTGAAGCTTAGCACATATTTTTACTGCTGGGCATAATTTGGATAAATCCATAAATCAAATTCAACCGATGAATTTAATTTGATCTAGTTCAGTTTTCAACTTTTAGGTTTGGAATCAGTTTCTATAGAAAAAATAAAAAAGAAAGAAATAGAGTTCATTTCAGTTGTTAAAAATTTTGGAAAACCAAGTGAAAATTGAAAAAATAAATTGAAGCAAATTGAAAAGAATCAACTCGATTTGCTTTAGTTCAGTTCTATATACAAATTTTCGTTCAATTCAATACATTCTAAAAGTATTCAATTTATTTGGTTTAATGTGATTTTATCGATTTAAGATATCTAACCAATCCAACGACTGTTTCTATGTAATTGAGAGAACTTGTAGAGGTGGTCATTATTCTGTTTCAATTAAAAATTTATTAAGAATTATTAACTCTTATTTGGGAGACCTAATTCGCTACCACAAGATTATGTTTCTATTTTGAATAGAAATGGAAATAAAAGGGTATCAAATCCATTTAATTAATATTCAAATCTGCTTTAAATATATTGTTAAAGGTCAAATCTTCCTAAAAAACCGCCTTATTTTTAAGGCTAATTTGGTTACCTTTGATTATGTCACCCTTTAATTATTCAACAGTACAATAATATATGGTGAACTAAGGAGAGGACTACCCCTGTTGTATAGCTTGCAATGTTATTTTGGCTTATAAAAGCTTCTAATTAATTAAAAAGTGATAAAATAATTTCTAAATTAGTGTGTATAATTTAAAAAAATGTAAAAAATTTAATTATTGGTATTCTATAACTATTTCTATGGCTTTGATGACATTTAGAAAACATTACGTGGTTGTTTAATTACTATTGACATTATCATTTGTAAAAGACAAAATTTTCTTGATATACTATTTACTATACTCCAATAAAAAATGAAAAAATTTTAAAATTATCCGAAAATTATCTTAAATAATAATGATAAAATAGGATTCAATTTAGAATAAATAACAATTAAGTTGGTAAGGCCAAAAACTTTATAAAACATAATGATATTACAAACTTACTTAAAGTTAATTAAGACCTAAATAAATACAAATTTGTGAATAATTTCAACAAACACAAATCCAAATTTTCAGTTTCAGGTAATCAGAAAATGTGATAAACTTGAATTAATTAAAAAAATATAAGTTTAAAATATAATATCTTCCAATAAGGAGCGAAAAAGAGTATATCTTATCAAACCATTGATATTAAAAAACACTAAATAATGATAAATATTAGAGAAATTAATTATTTAGTCCCTGAGATATGATGAAATTATCTAAATAATTTCTTCCTTTTGGACATATATTCAGAGCATACGTTTACATCCTTAACTTTAAGTATTCCCTCCATTCAATTTCCTCCGTTTTTCTGTTTTTTCCGTTAAGTGACATGGAAAGGACGAAAACACCCTTTGACCATATGAAAGTGACATATCCATTCTCTACCTCTCCACCATCTCGCCTGCACCGCCTCCTCCACCATCAGCTTCTCTGCCATCAATATTTCCACCCCTACCATCTTCGCCATCTTCAAACTCACTTCCCAACCTCTCCACACTCTCTTCCCAACCTCTCCACACAAACCCCCTCGCCTCCACTCTCTTGCTTACCTTCCTCACGCCGCTCACTGCCGATACCATCCTTACCAGCTCATTCTATGTCTCAACACAACTGACCATGGGGCGACTCGGAATATTAATCACAAGGAATGCCTTTGAATTAAAATATTAAAGTTATGGTTTGTGAGCCCATAGGCGGAGGGAAGGAGCCAGGCTCTTGCGGCCCTGCCTCCTAACCAATATATTTTTTACAAAATTTCTAAAAAGTTGGTGGATTTTTTTTAATTAATTTTACCCTCAAATTTTAGAAATTTTGTTTAGCTCTCACAAACCCAAAATTCTGGCTTAGAGCCGAAACGTAATGCAATATAGCCTAGATAGCATGGACTCTGGACACAGTAATTTTTTTAAAAATAGGACATGATACGTTCGTGACACATTATACTAAAAAAATATAATTTATTAAGAAATTAAATATGTAAATAACGATCCATAAAAAGTTATAAACATAAAATAAAAAATACTTAATTGTTTACTTCAACATCATTAGTTAAATTCTTAATAATAACATCATCATTAAAGATTATCGTCTCCATCTTTGGCTCATCTAAAAATAAATTGACAATTTCAAGAATTTCAATATCTTCAAAAGAGTCAAATTGATCTCCTATAATGTCTTATATTTTGTTTGTTCAACATAATATTATGGGCTTCTTCTTGATAAAAGTAGAAGATTACTACAAACAAAAATCAATTTTTAAATTTGGCAATAAAATTATAAACCCTACATAATGATTTAGGGTTTTTTCTTCTTATATATATTGTAATTTTTTATTTTAAGTATATATATTTATCTAATTTATATTTATGACCTCAATTTAAATTTTTTTGTTAAAAGATTATTTAAAAGTTTTATAAAATTTTTACAAGTGTCCAAGAAGTGTTCAAGAAGTATCCTTAAAGTGTTCTTAAAAATGTTCTAGAAGTATCTGAAATTAATAAAATTAAAAAAATAATCAGACACATTTTTTAAAGTATCTGACACGTGTCTGAGAGTGTTCGAAGAGTGTCGGTGTCTGACACGGGTACAATACCGATAAGATAGACCTTTTAAGGTGTCCATGCATCTTATAGCTACATTCATTTTTAGCATAATATTTAGATTAAAAAATAAAAACATTTTTTATTATATTATATTACCTTCTATTAGGGACATAAACGTTCTTTTAATATATAAATATATGTAAATAGTTAAAGAAATGGAGAGAAATATAGTTACCACATGGTCATTGTTCAAGGATTGCAAATAGTCATAACTCCAAATGCTTGGTTGATAATTGGCCGTCCGTCTGTCCTCCGTTAAATTGGAAGCCTCTGCAGTCACCGAGAACCGGACCTGCAAATTGATAGGAGTATGGACTCGAAGGGCTCTCTGTGAGGGAAATCTATACAATTCATTTTGTAGTGTTGATGAAGATAACAATGAGCGTGGCAAGAAACCAGTTGCCATGAGCTACCAGTGTACTTTACAACCCTTTCTTGCCTTGAGAACAGAATTTGCGATGGCTATTCTTATATATAGATAGTGTAGTAGTGTTTATTACATAAGATTTTTTTTAGCGTGTTTTTATTTTATTCCATGTGAAAAAGAAAATGATATTATTTTTGTGTGGACGGGACCCGTCTAAACCAAATTTGGTTTGTTCTAGTTGTGGTTTTTTGGAAAATTTTATTTAAATTGGGTCCATGACCTCACTTATGGATCAAACCAATGAGAATAATGTTTCTTATTGAAATGAGGATATTTCTGACCATTCAATAAAAAAAAATAAAGTCAGAACACTTTTTAAAGAATCATTACTGTCATTGGTTTGATATATAAACCTGGCTTTGGACCCTCTCTAGGCAAGTAATTTCAGTGGTTTCTATTCCATTTTTGGTTTGTTTCTAAAATTTTTCTTTCCTTTTTTTTTTTTTTTTCCAATAGGTTGGGAAAATAAAAAAAAATAGAATCCTGTTAGTCTTGGGCTACGTTTGGGATGAATAAGTTCAAAATGTGTATTTATTAATTCAATTAATTTGCAAATAAATTTTTCATTTTTTGAATAAATTTAAAATTGATAATTCATTTGCTTTTATTTTCTAAAATGTACTTTTGGCATAGCAATTTTAGAAGATGAGGAGAATAGATAGTTTTATCATAAAACTTTGAATTGTTTAAATTTATAGAATTCATTTAGAAATTTTATCTCTTTTCATAGATTTTATTTTAGTTATATCCAAATTCAAAGAATTGAATATCTGAAATTTAATTTTTTATTTTTTATTTTTCATAACAAACACAAAAGTTTGGATGCATAAATGAATATCATAAAATTTTGTGAAATTTATTTATTCTAGACACTTAAAATAAATTTAAAATGTAACTAGAACGAAGATAGCTCAACGGCAAAAAAAAAATTATGGAATTGATAACTATAATTTAGATCATAGGTTTAATTCTCTTAAATGCAAACTTGTTCCAGGTCAGTCACTTTCATTTCGAGGGTGAGTAGGATACAGACCCTTTGAATTTTCAATGTAGAGCAGATATCCATCATTTTAAACTCAGTTGGTAAATGGACCCGAAAACATTTTGTCCATGGATTCAAATCCAAACGTTTAACTCGCTGAATGATTGGTATTTTTTTTTATAAATGTTATTTAAATCGTGGGAATGTGATAGTGCACGGCATTGATTACAACCACAGGTCGAAATAGGTGTCGAACTATTGACTTGTCAATAGTCAGTTTTTCTAGAACAGGCCAATTTCTGAGCTAATTTTTTTGATTTCATTTTTTAGAATCAAAATAAAAAAGGTTAGATTTTATTTTTTCAGTTAAATTTTTTAAAAAAATTATGCACTTGAATTTGTTTTAATTTCTACAAATTAATAAATTGATTAAATTAATAGGATTGACTTTTATTGATTCCACTTTTCACATTAATGAAAAGAACGAACAAAGTACATCTGATTAGTTAATATTATACAATCTAATTAATTTAAGGACAAGATTATATATTCTTTTAATGACAGAGCCAAAAATTAAAATTAGTAGGCTAAAAAAAAAACATTCAAGAGTTAAGAGGAGGGAAATTAATATATATATCAAAGAAGAACACATGCATATGATTTCTAAAGAATAAAAAAGCAGTATGATAGAACAAATCTTACTAATACCTAAACTTTCGCACTTCAAAACTTTTGTGTCCACTTAAAACTGTGAATATTAATAAATAATTGCTCTTCTTTGACAACTAGACAAAAAAAAAAAAAAAAAAAAAAAAACCCAATTGCTAGTTTGCTACAAACAAAGACAAAAGACACCTACTTAAGTTGCCAACTCATACAAAAATGCTACAAACAAACAGCTCTTAAGTTTTCTCTACCTCTATCCTTATCCTCTTTGATGAAGAAGAAAAGAACAAACAATGTCAATAAACCCAACATCCCACGTGGCCCGTACATGCACATGGGCCTGTGAAAAAACCCTCTGAACTCAAGCCATACACATGGGCCCACTATCTATTTCTCGAGGAGCCCACATGGTAGGATTACAGATTTACTGAATTCTCCACCGAAAGATTATTTTTCTATGATGAGTTTGTTCCATTTTCTTTCCAACCAAACACATGACAGGACTTGAGTCAGCTTTCCAAATTTCTGACTCGGCTTTTTTTTTTTTTATTGTTTTAACTCTTTGATTATTGGGTGGTTTTGATTTGCTTAGTATAGAATTATTAGATCTCTTTTGTAATGAATAAATAAATAAGAAAAAAACAAAATAGAGTTTAGCTGCGAGCTCCCAAACGAGTGAAGATAAAGTTCAACGTAAATCTTTTCAAATGCAAATATTTCATTTCTCCACTTATATTTTTTTTTTCAAGTTTTTTATAGAACCTGAATGGGAAATAGCCATTATATGTAAACAGAGAAAACAATCACTTCGCAGATTATTTAGCTAAAAATTACTTTATATATATATATATATATATATGTCATTTGCGCTGATCTGATCTCTTTCTTTTGTTGTTATACATGAGTAGAAAAATATCTGAACTGAAAGCATTTGCTGAAACTGTAATGTGTCCCCGTGCAAGCAATAAATAAGCAGATAAAGGATCGAACTTTATCTGTTCAAACAGTTCTCATTGCTAAAGATGCCATGCCTAAATTTATCATTTTATGGTTCATGTTTCAGGTGTAAATGGCATACACATGGGTGTCTAAAGAGTGTATTATAACCTATATTTAACTATTAACGATTAACTGATTTATTCTTTTCTGGTAATTTTTAATTTTTAATTTTTATTTTAAACATCTATTATTCAAAGTCCACTTACCCTACTAATTTAGATTCACGCCGGACAGACCCACAAAAGGACAAAACATCTAGATCAATCTTTTCCAATATTTCTGAATAAAAATTTAAAATCCATAAACATTATTTCTTTTAACATAGTAAATTTATAAAACATTTAGTATAACTTCAATTTGTTCAATAGATGCATAGATTTCATATGTAATAACTCATTAATAAAGACCGATCTAGAATGTTTAAATTAATAAATATTTATGAACTTAAAATCGTCAATCAAGGTAAAGATTGATACATTATGTATCATTTTCCTTTATTCCATATTTAATTAATTTTTTTAATAAATTATATAGTCTAATCTCAATTATAGTTTTAATAAATATTTATAAAATAATTCTCACATTGTAAGTATAGTAATGAATTAAGGGTTAAATTGATCAAAAATGTTAAACCTGATTTTTTTAGTCATTTTAAATAAATTTTGGATTTGCTGAAAATGTAAAATCTAACATTTTTTTTATCTTGATAAATAAGTTCAAAAGAAAAATTATGTTTATTAACTTATAATCTTTTACAGATTCTAAGTTTGTTAATATTAGGTAATATATTTAAACCTTATTTAAAAATGTCACTTTGACAAAAACTATAAAAATAAAAACATTTTTATTTTTTTATTAAAAAAAAGGGGACTACTAGGTGTGTTAGTCGCCTAATCACACTTTTATATGAAGTTTTCATATTCATTGCTCTTCACGCATTGTCGCTTCCTTTCACTTTAAAATTTCAACGATGGACGTAAATTCTGCCTTCAGCGGTAGGATCGACATGAGAGTCATCATCACAGGCAATCGCTTCACCGGAAAATGGAGCTTGATCGTAGCAATCCCTTCACCACTTTTTTTTTCTTCTTTTTCTTTTATTCTGCGATAAACTTTGTATTTTACAATAGTCTTCTTTTTTCTTTCCGTCGGTTTGATTTCATTCTTTGTTGGTTTTTGCCGTATATAGTCAATTTGACTCCATTCTTCTTGAACTGTTTTACAATCGATTTAATTTCATTTTTTAATTCTTCTACCTGATTGTTTTCATTAGATTTTCTATTAATATCGATTTTTCTATTTTTAGTTCATTATTTTTCGAATTGTTATCTTCTTCTCCGACAGTATTGGCTGCGATTCTAAATTTCTATAGATTTTAAATTTTAGGTTAGTTATTTTATTGATTATTGCATGAATTTTTTCGGCATTTTGAGGTATTGTGTTTGATTGATTTTTTAGGATGTTTCTTTTAATTTTTGAACTGATACACACACACATACATGCATACTGTATTTACTTAATTTGATTCAATGTGACACCTTAGGCGAATCCCACATTGGCTAAGCACAAGATGGAAGTGATGTATTTAAAAACAAGTAAGTCTTAGACAAGCAAGTGGCTTTTAGGCTATGAGATGGTTCTAGTCCAGGAAAAAATTTGTGCGGGCCCGAGTAGGTTCACCATTTTTTTTTTTTTATTTTTTTTTTTTTTTTGTGGAAGGAGACTTGGGTGATACTGTTTGTCTGTGGATTTGGTTGCGACATGAATTCATTAAGGTTATTTTGGACTTTATTATTTTATTTTTGATAAAAAATGACATTCTCTTAATTTTTTAAATTTTTTTGACATTTTATTAATATTAAAACTTAAATTTTGACATTTATTAAGTTTCCCCTTAATGTTATTTAAAGGGGAGGGCTATATATGTTGTATAGCCTACAAAACTTCATTTTTCGACTATTTGTTTCTTCGATTATGGAAACGAAACCATAGATTTTGTTTATAGTTGCTTGAAAATGGCGATTAAAATTTTTGCTTCTGATTTTATCTTATATTCGCCGTTTGTTTTACTTTTATTTGTTGAAGGAGGCTTGCGTGATACTGTTTGTCTATGGATTCAGGTGTGACGTGAATTCATTAAGATTATTTTGGACTTTATTATTTTATTTATGATAAAAAAATGATATTCTCTTAATTTTTTAAAATTTTTTGATGTTTTATTAATATTAAAACTTAATTTTTGAGATTTATTAAGTTTCCCCTTAATGTTATTCAAAGGGGATGGCTATATCTGTTGTATAGCTCACAGTGTCATTTTGGTCTAGTGACTTCTTATGTGTCAAAAATTAATATTTTATTTTTATTTAAATAATACAAATAATAAATCGAATATAAAAAAAAAAAAACTCATCAAAAGTTTGCTTTTGTATTAGCATTTTCCGATCTTATCCTTAAATTTCAATCCCATAAAACTCATATTTTAGAAATTTTTCCACCACATTTGATTATATATATATATATATATATATATATATCTTTTTACTAAAACTTTTTCTAAATTTGTGATCACATAATTTTTGAAATATTTAAACATTGACTCGAAATATTGAATTTGTTGCTTAAATTAGATTTTATTAGTTCAAATTAGGGATGAATAATCTTATAGAATAAGATCATATCTCACAACAATGTTTAAAAGGTTAGTGTGTCTTACAAAGATAACTTAGTTAATTGAGATGAAAACACTGACATGGCTACCTTGAGGGAAATAGAGCTTTCTCTTATGATTCATTTACATATATGTACTAAGAGTACGTTTAGTTCAACTGATCCATATAGCTAATAATTGATTTGTATCCAGTAGCTAGACGATAGGTGTTTAGTAAGCTTTTTAATCAACAGCCGATAGCTGATAAAAGTACTAAACAGTTGCGGATTCCATCAGTTATGTATTGGAGCTTTTTTATATTAGCTGCTAGTTGATTTGAATATTATTTTATGAAACATTATAAGTATACCCCTATGTTCTATATTATTTTATGGAAAATTATAATTATACACCCATGGTTTAGGTCCGTTACACTAACATGCGTTTCTATCCAATTTTTGTTTTTTTTAAAGGGTTAAAACTCTATGAAATGATAATGCTAACCCAAACTAAAAAACAACACACACAAGCAGGGCTTTTTCTATAAGGGATAGCATAGACTTTTCATAATCAATTGATAGAAAAACAACTAGAAATTGGATGGAAGGATCTGTTTATGGGATAGACTTATTATTTAGGGAGGTACGAGTTGCTTATTTAGCAAGGAGGAACGTATGTGTCAATTTAAGTAAAATTTAGGGACATGATTTTATTTCCCTAATTAATTTAAATAATTTTAGCAGTTTGATGCATATCCTAATTTTTACAAAATAGAGGGATAAAATTATACTAATTGATGATATATCAAATTTAGTGTATGGAAATGTTGCTTTCGTTTTGTCCTTGTAGAGAAGTGAATTTGAGGAGATGACATTTCTGTGTCATAATCGAATGGAAAGTTGTTTTAAATTCATTTTTAGTGGCAACGGCGCTAATGCCAGAGGGCTAGAATCTCTTATCACCAGCTGACCATTCACCATCTAAAAAAAAAAAGAATAGAAATAAATAAATAGAACAATAATGAAAGAAAAAGATGTGGAACAATCTTTCAACTGAAAGTTCGAGAATGCCATAAATAGAAATCTATAAAAGATAACAATAGACGTTTAAATCGCTAAAAATAGAAAGTAGTTTTAGATAGTTTTTTTTAGGGTGATGATAGACAGTGCAAATCGCGCGATGGATCGGGTTTATTTAAATGAAAAAGGTGGGCGATAGTTGTCCTTTGGTATGAGAACCGCATAAAAGGTAAAGGGTAAAGCCAAAAATGCAATTAAAGTTGAGTTAAAAATTTAGCGCATGATTGATGAATATCTTTGACAAATTATGGTACAACATTAGGAAAATCGTCAAAGAATCCATTCGCTAATGAAATTAGAGCATGAAAATTGAACAAAAATCAATGTAGAACAATGCAAAATCAATGAAGAGAAGTGTTAGGGAGGGAATGGAACATGTGTATGATGATGAAGAAATTGGTACCCTAAAGTAGACGTAGAAGAGAAGGTGGACCTCATTTGCCAGGTAATGTGAATAATTATTTGCTTTTATGGGAGTAAATGATACAGATCCACCATCACTCATCCATGGAGTCCAAGGGAACAAGAAGAACAAAATGGAAAATCCATTAGTGCTTCCTAGTGGACCAATTACAAGAAGTCATACAAAGAGATATGGGGCAACTATGTCCTTATATGTTCAAGACCAAATTACACAAGAGCTTTATGATCTTGCTTTCAACAAGTGTTGTGTGGAACTTGAAGGCACACCTAGGCTTCTTACATTATTGGAGGCATATGTTGATGGTGTAGCACGCCCTGGCCGTACTAGAGCCTAACTTTGGCGTAATAAGTTAGCCCATTTTTGTTAGTTTTGAGTTGTAATGTTGTTAATGGGTTGGGCCACCAATAAATTGGGCCACCTATTTTATTTTTATCCTTAGTTGGTTTGGATTAATTATTCCTTATCCTCAGTTGGTTTGGATTAATTATTCCTTATCCATAGTTTGTTTAGATTAGTTATTCCTTATCCTTAGTTGGTTTGGATTAATTATTCCTTGTCCTTAGTTGGATTGGATTAATTAGTCCTTATCCTTAGTTGGTTTAGATTAGTTAAATCCTTATCCTTAGCTAATTTAGATTAATTATTCTAAATCCTTTAAGGATAAGGACTTTTTAGAATTAGTATAAATAGCCTTGTTATGTTACATAAATCATTCAACGAAATATTAAAGCTATAGATTTTATTCATGCTTAGGCGTGTTCCATTGATTAGAGAGATTGTGAGTTTGCATTCCTCTAATTGCATCAAGAATTAAGGTAAACTTATCAATTTATTTGTGGTGTTTATCTTATTCTTTTACTCTATTATTGGTGTTCTTGCTTCTTTAAGTTTTGGGTGCCATAGAGGAGAGTTTAGTTTGATATTTGATCTGTTCCAAATCTTGTCATGGAGTTCTTGAAATTAATTTCTATAGGGTTCCGCATCAGTTTGGTATCAGAGCCAAAGATTAAGGTAAATTCTTATTTATCTTAATTCTAGGGTTTGTGATTATTTGTTTTCTTATTTTCTTAAATTCCTGTGTTTGTCTTATTGTTTTGCTTAGTTTTAATTTTGAATTTGCACCAATTGTGTTAGTTAATTTCATTCTTTTTTTTTAAAAAGAAAATTCTGGAAGTTGTGATCGTAGATCTTGCTAAATTAGATCTTTAAAAAAAAAAAAAAAATTCGTCCACCATTGAAGCTTGAGTTGTGTTGTGTGGATTTTGTTCCTAATTCATAGGGATTTTGTTCCTAATTCATAGGGATTTGACCTTATTTTGTGGAGATTCAGCTTATCCACTATAATCTTTGATAAAATCTAATCTTAACTACTTTGTGGATAAGGTAACAAGAATTATTTATCCATATCTTTTTGAGATTTAGTTTATCCACTATAGCCTTGTCAAAATCTAATCCTAACTAGGCTTTGATTCTCAATTGTCGGACTAAGCTATACACGCATGCCCGTGCTTCCATCTAGCACGCCCGTTCTCAGTTCTGTCCTTATAAAAAAATTTTTTTTGAATTTTTGGATTTTCTTTGATTGCTTGCTTTGTTTGGGGTAGAATTAACTAGGTCCATATTTGGTTTACTTTGTAGTAAACTAAATTCATACATTATATCCAGAAATTGTCTTTTAAATTCTGGTTTCTTTATTCTTAGCAAAACTCCTGGCTAGCTTCTAGGATGGTAGGCTAGCTATGGATAGTGAAATACGGGATACATGAATGAATCAGATCATATATCGAAAAGGGGTAAACTAATCATCAGAGGTGCCTTTTGGTGGAATGGCTTGGAGAGTTGGAAGAACTCTAGGGTTAAGTGTGCTCGCTTAACGGAAATCCTAGGATGGGTGCCTCCTGGGAAGTTTCCTATTTCACCTGCGAGACAAAACCATGTGAGTCTTGCTAACCCAATATGAGATGGAATTGGCTTGATCCAAAGCGGACAATTCCTCTAATGGTTGGAGTCGGGTGTGACAATTTGTATCACAGCTGGACCCCCTCCGGTTGATGTATGGTTCGAGGATGAACCACGCGGAAGCTAGTGGGCCTGTAATATCCCGACTCGGCAAAATGATCATAAGAGGGTGGGTAAAGCAAAGCTCCTAGCTAGCTTCTAGGATGACAGACTAGCTATGGGTAGTAGAATGCGGGACATAAGAATGAATCAGATCATATATCGAAAAGAGGGAAACTAATCATCAGATGCGCCTTTTAGTGAAATGGCTTGGAGAGTTGGAAGAACTCCAAGTTTAAGCGTGCTTGCTTAACAAAAATCCTAGGAGGGGTCACCTTCTAGGAAGTTTTCCATTTCACCAATGGGAAAAAATCGTGCAGGTCTTGCCAATCCAGTATGGGATGGAATTGATTTGATCTAAAGTTGACAATTCTTCTGGTGGTTGAAGTCGGGTGTGACAATTTCTCCATACTTTCCAACATCTTCATACAACATCTTCATTCAATCAAACGCATAATACTATCATCGAATGATATTTTCCTCAATTTTCCAATTTATTCTAATTAACCTATTCATAATATCATTACACCAATTCATATTATCATTACACCAATTACTCAATGAATCGTTTCCATCAAAATGTTTCACTATCGTTGGTTACTTCAAATATAATTGTGTTCCTTACAATCTCTCCACCTAATACACCTTAATCGCTATCTCATGACATTACCAATACAGGGACGTTACACCTCTAAACCCAAAATCCCACTTTACAAAATTACATACAAAAGATATGATTTCTATAGGAAGTCAGGCGATTACCTACTCTCGGAACACGGAGGAGTACCTATTCTTCTCGCTTCCTCCATTTGTCATCCACTTTATAGCTTTCCCCAAAGCAATTTTAGGGATATTGTCCAATTGATCACACCTCTCTACCTTCGACCCACCAAATCCAATCGTCTCCATTACTCTTTTTCGCCACTGCTAATATTCAAATTACATAATGTCCCCCTGCATCCTCGTACGTATATCTTTCCTTTCATTTATGCATTTATCATTTCATTTTTTACACGGGCCCACTAACTTATTATTTATTATTATAATACTATCGCACTCAGCTGTGATTCACACTGGTTATCTTTACTGTTTTTTTATTATAAAATTTTTTTAATCCAATGGACTAAATCTAATCCTATTCACGTCGTGTCACTCAATCTCTTGCTAAAAGAAAATGAATCCTTTTTATTCAAACCAAAACCGTTGGTTTTGGACAAATTTTATTCACAAATTTAAGAATTCAAAGTTTAAAATCACCTTCTTCAAAGAGCTTTATCTAGTAATATTAAAATGGGCAGCCCGATCCGCATGGGCTCGATCCCAAAACAAACAGAGCCATAAAAGGCCCTTAAAAAACAAGCTTTCAATGTTCAGGCTCGGCCTGACCCATAGCAGGTCCACGGATGGGTCCGAACATGCCTGTTTTTTTAAAAAACAAAATAATCAAATCTAATTTTAGTAATAGAAAATCATATCTAGAGCTTATAAAAATTCCCACAAACTGATTGTGAAAGTCTCTATCTTCTTTCTTGAAAATTCTACTTGCAAAAATCATTACATTGACTTTTACCACAATATGGTTGTGGTTTTCTTATCTTCTAAAGCGGACAGTCTGTGGACCTGTCAGGCCTGGCCCCCATGGACTCGCTCTCAAACCGGCCCGGGTAAAAAAAAGGTTTGTTTTCAAAATGATCTTCAATTCTCTTATTTAGATAAAAAAATAAGGATAGTTCCGAGCCATCTGCAGGCTTAGGCCCGTTTTAACAGAACTAGCTTTATCTCAATACAATGCATTGAAGCACCTGTAAAATTATAATATGAAAAGCATAGAACTATAATATATAACCGAAAAAAAAAAAAGAAGAAAAAAAGGAAAAACTTATGAGATATCAAATAATATAATAATAATAATAATAATAATAGTGTCGTGAATAAATTATAAGTAATCTAATTATATTTAAATAATAAAATTAAAATTAATAGAAATTTTAAATCACACTTAGTTTTTAATTTTAACAAAACATTATGTAATATTGTTATAAATATTTAATAGTGACATCAACATTTCTTTTTTTTTTTTTTTTTTTTTTTAAGGACTGCGAATTTCATTAATCAAAAATCAAATTATTTACGATAAGAGCTTCAATATTTCAAAGAAGCTTACCCCAAACTTGAAGTCGAGCATAAGAACTAGTTGTCCTTGTAAAAGCATGAGCAGCTTCATTCACTTGTCTCCTTATCTATTAAATCGTAATATTATTAATGTTGGAAACCGAATCTCTATAAATATACTACATATTCAAACTGTTAATTTTTTTAACAAAATATGTTCAACCTGTTAATTTTTTTTGATAGTACATATGAAATAATATTAAATCTGACATTTTTAGTAAATATATTGGTACCAAAAAAAAAAAAAAAAATTGTCTGCACAATTAGAGGAGCAACATATTAAATCTCACTTATGGGTAATTACGTAAGGACTTGTAAATGATGAATTGAGGAGCAAATTAATTGAGCGTTAAAAGTGGGAAAATTTGGTTTCGTACGTATTACATTTGACTTACAAGCTTTTTTTTTTTTTTTTTTTTTTTGGGGGGGGGGGGGGGGGGGGGGGGGGGGTGGGGGGTGGGGGTGGGGGACAAGCTATTATCTATTCTATCTTAATTCTTTTATGTTGTAATAACTATGGTCGGTGTATGAATTTTTTTTTACTTTCTTTTTTAATTTTAATATCTAAATTTTGTTATTTTATCAGTTAAGTATCTAAATAAATACTTTTTTATTTAATTGTATTTGACTCGAATGTTTTTAAGAAAATTAAAATAAGAAAACTTTACTCAATAATAAATTGTATCTAGATTAAAAATCGAATGTTTTTAATTTTATCTAAATAAATGACTCGAATGTTGTAAACATTTTCCTTAATCATATTAGTCTCTTTTTCATAAATATTTCTCATTTTCTGCTTTTTTTTATATCTCTTTTTTTTTAATTGTCTTATGATTTTCTCTTTTAGTTCAAAATAAAATAATCAAGAATAAGAGAAAATGAAATAAAAGAGAAATATGACAATTCAGAGAAATGAGTTTATTTTAGAAGAAATTAAACTAAAAAATTTTATTAAGACAGAACTGTATATATGTATGAGATACAAATCAATATGTTTTCATATTTATATATAGGAGATATAATAATAAACTACTTAATACAAAAAATTAAAAAATACAATATTGATTTTAAACATCTGATCGAGTTGATAAATTATAATATTTGTACCATAGGTAATTACTTGATTAACTTGATAACTATTCATGGTTACTATTCAACTCCATTCTATAATTTCGATTTGATTAACTTTAAATTTCTTTCTTCTATTAGAGGGGAGATATATACTTCTTCTGCATAACTGTCCAAATAATAAAATATTTTAGACAAAATATGATAATAATAACTTCAAACTAGATTTGAGAATAAAATTTTAAAACATGAGCAACAATAATTCAGATTGTATCAAAAGATATAAATTTAAGGATTATTTAAAAAAAATAAAAAATAAAAAAGGTGATCACCTATGAGAATATCCGCTGTTGAAAAAGAAAAAAGAGTTAAAATAATTCATTTTGATATTTTCAAAAAGGAATTCTATTCATATACATTTATATATATATATATATATATATATATATATATATATCAGCTGTGATATGATGTTCAACGACAAAATTGCTTATCTGTATTGGTGGAGGTTATTATTCTCAAATCAATTGGTTCCGATCAATCAAAATCTCCTGTTTCTTTCTTCTAGAACAGCGGTGGATATTCCAATAACGAATTGGCATTTGGCCCAAGGGTCAACCACTCATGCCTTGAGTGGAAGGGAGCTAGGGACCAGTAAGGAGGATTTTATCTCAGGTTGGACATAATTTCGCAAAATCAATCGAATGGAACTGATTTATTTCTATCTATTTTGGTTTTTAATATATCTGATTTAGTTTTTTTCTCTAATAAAAGAATGTCAAAATGTTTTGGTTTGCTTTAGCTTTCATTTTTTTCAGAAAATAAGTCTAAAATTTATTAAAATTAAATCAAACCGATTAAACTTAATAGATTTTATTTTGTTGGATTTTTTATATTGATTATTTAAGTCAATTTAATTTTTTATCATAAAAAATTCTATTTATTTGATATATTTTAATTCAGTTCAGTTTAAACTGAACCAACCAACTGTCCATCTCTATTTTACTTTTTATTTACTGATTTTTGAGCACGTATTTTTACAGTGCACATAATTGAAACTGTTTCTTGTCTCATCCCACTCTTGTACTATATAACAGCTAGTAATATGTATTTGATTGGATAAAAAAAAATTCATTTCTAATAGAAAGAGAATTACATGAATTTAGGAGTGTAATTCAGTTGGTATTTGATGGGCTATAAAGCGTATTCCGCACGTGCACGGCTGTACAAGTAATATAGTGGAAAAAGGTTGTCGAATTCACAGGGATTGAGGAATAGATTACTAATTTTTATGTTTAACAATTATTACGAACACCGTAAATATTTTGGCAAGCAATAAATAAAATTGCAGTTATATTAAATAACTACAAAATTAAAGCAAGTAAATTAAGCTAATAATTTTTAAGAGTTTAAATAATCAAATATCAAGGTAATCTAGCAATGAGATATTTATTAGCTTATGCATGCCGTGAATGGTCGATTTTATGGTTTATGCCTGTTTTTGAATGAGGGCTAACCTATAATATCCAAGCTCCTCTTCCAATACTAAATGGACATGTTAGAATCAAAATTGTAGCTACCTTCGTGGTACAACGTTGATCGAAACCAAATAAGTTGGTGTTAATCCTTTGGCCCTCAAAGAAATTTAGCCTATCCCTAAGTCTATTTTTCTAAATTTAACACGTGAGGTCCAACTAACAAATCAATCTTCCAATCATCAGTCTAAAATCATGCAAATATGAAATCAAATATATCCACAGACATTAAGATTACACATATTAAATCAGAAAACTATAGGCATATATAAGAGTAAATTAGACCATTCTTGGACATATTAATCTAATAAATAGTTTCCATAACTAGATTTAAATTTTAGCCATGCAAGAATATTAATACAACATTCGTAAAAATATTCCAATAAAAATAAAGAGACAAAGGCATGATACAATTTACACTTGAATTTTTCTTCCTTTCTTGCTACCGTTCTTTGAACTCGACGCCCAAGACTTTTTGATTCAGCTCTCGTCTCTCCTTTTTATTGGTTTTGCAAGCTCATTCTCTTCTCCTTGATAAGTGCTGGTTGCTTCCTTGATTGATTAGTTTTTGGTGGTGGATATGCGCGGCTGTGAGTAGAGGAGAAGAGGCAAAAGTATTTAACTCTTTGCCTGTTGCTTTCTTTTCTATTTATAGTGTCCAAAAAATCACTTTAGGGAAACCTTCTTTTTCCACCGCCAAAGCCATAAAAAATAGCAGTAAGATAATTGTAACCAACTTGTGGGCAAGGAGTACTGCAGCAAATAAATAATATTGGCAGCTAAGCAAAAGCTGATTTGATGCTTCCAAATGACATATTGAATGATCATTCTCAAGGTCATTTTAGGAGTATAAATTACAATTGCCGTGGATTCATCAAATAAACTTATTTCCTTTGATTCCTTTACCTAAAACAGTAAAAATTAGTTCAGCACATGGTAAAATAAAAAATGAAGGAATTTACTAATAATGAGACTAATTTAGTAATTATGGTAATTCAAAATACAACTAAAACGATAAAAATTGTATATAAAATCATATGCATTTTACTTGTTATCAAAATCTCCCACACCTGAACTATTGCTTATCCTCAAGCAATGCAAAATATTTTTCATGCAATGAACAAAATTCAGCTCAACTTACCTTTATGTACAAATTCCAATGAGTCCTTTTTCATAAGACTTAATAAATCCTAGAGTCCTTCCCTCAAACAAGCAATTGACCATTCAACTAAGATCATGTTCCCTTCAACAAGGTTTTTGCGATTACTTCAAACATATAGACTCAAATGAAGATAGGTGAACTCAAATATGTTTTAGGAGAAAAGTATGTATTAGACATATAGACAGGTGAATGCATTTTTGTTTCTTATTTCATGAGATCTCACAAATCCCATATGCAAACTTCTCAATTTTCTTAACTAATGATGGTTGTACATCCTTGAGGAATCAACAGGTCTTTTCAGGGTTATAATGGGGTAAAAGGGATAAATATGATTCAAATGAAAGAAAGGATTATAAAAGGCTTAAAATGAGAAAATATTTCTTTGATCCTAAAACTAGAGGTTAGAAAAGGATTTAACTATAGCAATTGAGGGAGCTCTTTGTTCTAATACCAACATGTTCCTTCTTACTTCTTCTTTTTCTGCTTTTAATTTCCTCGTATTACATTAACAGTAATGTATTTATTATTATTATTATATATATCTTTTTTCTTTTTTTTCTTTTTTTTTTTATATAATAGGGAAGTACATAGAAAAAGAAGAAAACGATTTTGTAGAACTTTCAAAGATACTATCTTCTCTTTTCAACTTGAATTTTAGCACCCATTTATTATAAAGATTTTAGCTTCTTTTTGATAATTTCAAACAAATGGTTGCTTATAGTATCAATTCTTCTCTATAAATTTGCTTTCTTCTCTAATGGACCATATGTAAGCTTCTAGAAAGAGGAAGTGCTCTCATATTATAGTGTTCAATTTCCTCAAACCTCTACTAAAAATCAAAAGGTTAATTTTCTCTAGGTGTGTAGTTAAAAAGTCTTTTAAGTCTTAGTTTTTGCTAAGGGTTGAAAGAAAGAAAATTGAATATTTTAATGGCTCAAAAGGACTAGCAATGGTTGAATTTTTAAAGAGTAGGTTTGATGGTAAAATATGGTTAATTCAAAGAAATGTCTAGATCATGTTCCTAAAAGTGTACAAACTTTAAAGTTTCACTTCAAAAGTCTTGGAAAGAATGTTATAGGATTTGTTGTCTAATATCATGTACACAGAAGACTCTTTAGGCATACTTTCATTCTACCCAAGTTGCATCTAATCCTATAATCATGAAGAATCACAAATTCAAGTTTAAGGTTCAATCACCAAATGGAAGGTCTTTCACTTAAATGAGAAATTAAGGCCTAAAATGAATCAAGTCTTGTTATTAGAGGAAGCTAGGAAATTCATCATTAAAAGTAAAATTCAGCTGTTTTGGAAAACTAATTTGTGCAATTTTATCAAAATTAATCTGCTTCCTAATACATGTATCACTAAATCCATTAGCAAATATGAATGAAAAATTTTATTGAAAAATAAGTGGGGAGTTCATGGATGTTGTAGAATATACATACAATAAAGCAACAAATGCAAAATTGACTCAAATGACCTATGGAATGCTCTTTCTAGAGGTCATTTCACAAATAGAAAAAATGAATTAACTGTTACCCTCCCACACTTAATCTTAACGTTGTCCTCAATGTTAATGAATAAAAGAAAAGGGTGGGAGGAGAAAGCGTATCACTAGAAAGAGAACATCTCCCACACTTAGTAGCTTGGCATGCACCTGTATCAATTCTACAGATTGCAAACAATACAAGTGGGAAGAACATTAAGATAACCAAAAGTATTATAGTCAATAGGTAGCAATAAATGTAGGAGATCCCAACATCCATGAAAGGCATAAAATTTAAATACAATAGTTAAGACTAAGCAAAGATAAAACAATCCGAACAATAACTAAAATAAAAGAAAGTGTATTGAAATAAAAACACATCAACATAAATCCTAAATTATAAATCAAAATAAGACTCAAAATGATGTTGAAGGTGAGACTGGAGGTAGCGGCTGAAGGAGCTCAAGGATCCTCTATTGTCCTCGCTCCAAGCGATTGAGGCGGTCCAAAATCCTAGGATCCAAAGGCGGTGCGGCCAGATCCTGATCAGGGTTGTCATCATCATTTTAAAGGGGAATGCTTTGTAGGATGAAACCATCTTTGGGCATAGCCACTTGAGCACCATACTTGTTGATTAAGACATGGACACCGTTCCTTCGTGTGATAATACTCATTTTGGACATGGGATTTATGTTGATTTTGGTCACATGAGGAAAGGGGTGTACGGTGGGTTTGCGATCTTCATGAGGCCCAAACGAATTGCGATGGCGGTGATGAGCCCGCCAAAAGCAATATCACTCTTATGCCAAAATGCAATGAGTAACATGTGGTCTAAAACCCAAGTGGCATGAAAGATTTTTATTTGACTAGAGAGACAGGATAGGAAATACAACTCAGATCCTGTAACATGAATATGGCTTTTCCCTTTAGCAAAAATAGTATACCCTAGAAACCTATGGAAATTTGGTATGTTAGATTGTCAAGGTTAGAGGATTTGGCTTGGGAAGTGAAAAACCCTTCAGCTTTATAGGAGAATGTTTAAACCAAAAAGTCTGTGCATACATATGCACTTATATATATATAACCCTACCTTGTAACTTTACAACAAAAAGGATATGAGAGAGATCATGTAGGAAAATTTACAACAAAATGTGCAAACAGTAAATTAAAGAAAGAAAGAGGTAAACAGAGGCAAGCATTGTCACAAGCAAAATCCTATATTCACAACAAAAGAAAAGGTTTGTAGAGAGTAGAGGAAGCCCTTAAAGAAAAGGTGGGGGGACGTGAGGTTGATCGCTGCACTTCCAAAACACGATGGACCAACGACTCAATTTGATCCAGCTTCATCTTGAGACGTCCCAATCTCGCTTCTTATTCCTCAACGCGAGGGGTTGAAATGCCTTCAGGTTGCAGTAGTGATGGCTCTTTCTCTAAGTTTTCCTTGGGGTCCTCTTTAGGGTCCTGTTCGGGGTCCTCTTCATAATATTGCTCCTCATGCAGTTGGCTATCTTCAAAATATTGATCGGGGTCCTCTCCTTTTTTGGTTGACTCAAGGATAAGGCTTGGGTGCTCTTCTCCTTCCTTGTCAGTCTCAACGTCGTCCGCGTCTTCCTCTACAACTGCGATCGGATGACCCTCGACGTTACATTTTTTATTCCGAAAGTAGTAATATCCTTCAAATTTGGCAATGATCTTCATAGTGACAAGAGCATTCATAGTTATTTTCTCTCTTTCTCCTTTTCCTATAACTTTCTCACAATAGTCGATTGCAACAATGTTAAGGCGATCCAAAATAAAGGTTATAAGCCCGCCAACTACTATCGTAACGTGATTACCGTCAGGGAGGGTAGCAAAATGATTACACAAGTAAAAGGCAATATCAACTTGGTATATGTTTTGGGTTGCCAAGGGAGGAAAAGTTCCTCTTTGCTGATCCTACCTGTGTCTGAACTTCTGACCAGAATGATCTTCAAAAGGAACCGGTAAAGGATCCTTAGGGCTTGATTGCGAATGGAATTGGTAGTAGAGACATATGCCTTGAATGGTTCATGTCTCCCATCAAAGATAGCCATGCTTCCCTTTCGTTACACCAACAGGTGGGTTACGACTTGCTTCCACCGGCGTACCAAGGGTTCGATTGAATGATGCTACCGTGGTTCGAATTTTAGAAAAGTTTATGATGAAAGATACTTGACCAACAAGGTGCGAATTGTGTAGGTCATATTCGAACCTAAAACTGGAAAGGAACTCCATTGTTAACCTCTTGTAGGTAGCACTCCGTATCAACAAAAAATTTGTCCATCCCATCCTATCAAGAATTCTAACAAAGTGATCTTTTAACTACAACCTTTTAAGAAGAGGCTTAGTTATGTACTTTGTGACTCTCACCTTGTGAATAGACTTGAGTAACACCAAATTTGTGGGTGTATGGCTTGTGTTTGTGTCAACAAGTGCACTACATATAGTAGGGGAAGGACAACGTCTCTTTTTCTTCATTTTGAAGTTAGGTGAAGCTTTGGTAGGCACAACGCGGAGGCATTGTTGGAGGGTCTAGGTTGAAAGAAATGAGAAGGAAAATTTAAAGAGAGGCGGGCTAAACTTGAAAGAGAAAAAGGGAAGTTCAAATTTTGAAAAAGAAAGGAATGAGTTTTTATAGCATTTAAAAGGAAAGAAGGAAAAAAAAATTTAAAAGTGACACACAATCAGTTGCATGCAAGACATGTGCCTTGAAGTAAAATGAAAAAAAAAATTGACAGATGTAAATGAGGCAGGTTATGGACTTGCACATGGAGAGTAGACCATTAAAAAGAATTATTCCACCACCTCTGACAATGGAGTTTAAAGGAGCTGCGAAATGGTCCTTTGCAAGATCCTTTTTTCCTGTACGAAAGTTGTCCCCCTTTTTTCTTTCTTTCTTTTTTTTTTCATTTTTGAACTCCTGTAACGACATGTGGTAGGTATTGAATTTTTATTCTAGAAGTCCACCACTCCACCATTCCTTAATGCTCCACCTATTTTCCTTCAAAAGAAATTATACAGGACAATTGTTTTGTTGAAAATGCCAAAAAAATAGAAAAAGAATAAAAAAAAAGAGAAAATAGTGCTAAAATAAGAGAAAATAAAATTAAACAAGGTGAAATAAATGATAAAATAGAGAAATAAAAATAGACAAACACACAAGAAATAAGAGTAATTGGGTTGCCTCACAATAAGACTAGTTTAGGTTATTAGCTCAACCTTTACTTTTTCTGGGTCAACCTGGTGGCTCCGTCAAGGAGTGTTTCACTCCCTATGGTATACCTTCTCCAATCAGGTATGGCTTCAAGTGATGGCCATAACTTTGAAAGGTTTGGAAAATGCACTTTGAATTTTCGACTGCTCCATGAGTGAATACCTTTATTACTCGGAATGGGCCAGACCAACGGGACTTTAATTTTTCTGGAAAGAGCTTCAAGTGGGGATTAAAAAGCAATACATAATCTCCTTCCTTGAGATCCTTTGAATGTGCTTATCATGCCATACCTCGATCCTCTCCTCATAGATTTTAACATTTTCCTAGGAATCGAGTCTCAATTCCTCAAGCTCATTGAGTTGCAACAATCTGCATTCCCTAGCAGCCTTCAAATCAACATTTAGTGTTTTATTCGACTAAAAAGCTTTGTACTTCAATTCCACTGGTAGATGGCATGATTTTTCGAACATTGGCCTAAAGGGCGACATTCTAATTGGGGTATTGTAAGTAGTTCTATAAGCCCAAAGAGCATCATCTAAATTTATTGCCCAGTCTTTTCTAGCATTGTTCACCATTTTCTGCAGAATGCTGTTGATTTTCCACTTGAAATTTCAACTTGTCCATTGGTTTGTGGGTGATAAGGGGTTGCTACCTTGTGGGTGACTCCATACTTCTTCAAAGTTTTTCTAGGGACCGAATGCAAAAATGAGTTCCCCCATCACTGATGAGAACTCACGGTACTCTGTATTTGGTCAGTACAAATCTCTTCAAAAATTTTATCACCACCCTTGTATCATTGGTTGGTGTAGCAACTGTCTCTACTCACTTAGAGACATAATCGACTGCCAATAAAATGTACTTATTTGAGTAAGACGATGGGAAAGGTCCCATAAAGTCTATCCCTCAAACATCAAATATTTCAATCTCTGAAATTCCATGGAGTGGCATCTCATCTCTTCTAGACACATTCCCAATTCTCTAGCATTTGTCATAATAAATCACAAAATTTCTTGTATCTTTGAAAAGCATAGGCCAAAAGAACTCTGCTTGCAATACCTTTGCAGTTGTCCTTGTCATTCCAAAATGACCTCCATAAGGTGAAGAATGGCAATGAGACAGAACTTCATGAATTTTTTCCTCCGATAGACATCTTCTGATGATCCCATCTCCACATTTCTTATACAACAACGATTCCTCCCAATAATAATTTTTCACTTCAGCTAGGAATTTCTTCCTCTGATTATAACTTATATTGGCAGAATAACTTTACAGACAAGGTAATTAACATAATCTGCAAACCAACGGCACCTTGTAGTCTTTAACAGCAAAAATCTGCTCCCTAAGAAATGAGTCATCAATCAGGATACTGGAATTGTCTCCGACATCCTCTTCTCTTCTCACCTATATAGGTGATCTACCATAACATTGTCTACTCCTCTTTTATCTTTAGTCTCAAAATCAAATTTTTATAAGAGTAAAACCCAACAGATCAATCTCGGCTTCGCTTCTTTCTTGCTCATAAGTATCTAATGGCTACATGATCAATGAAAATAGTGACTTTCGATCCAAATAAGTAATCGTCAAATTTGTCCAGTGCCCATACCACTGCTAGGAACCCCTTTTCAGTTATAGAATAACTAACTTGAGCTTCATCTAGAGTTCGACTAGTGTAGTAAATGGCATAGGGCTTTTCATCTTTTCTTTGCCCTAATATTGCTCCTATTACATAATTGCTTGCATCACACATCAATTCGAATGCAAACTCCAATCTAGGGGTTGAAAAACTGGAGCTGATATCAAGGCCTCCTTTAACCTACAAAATGAACTCAGACATTCCTTGTCAAAATCAAACCAGACATCTTTTGCCAATAAATTACACAGAGGTTTAGAAATTTTGGAAAAATCTATAATAAATCGATAGTAAAATCCTGCATGTGCAAGAAAACTTCTAATTTCTTTCACCAATGATGGATGGCATCTTCTCAATAATTTCCATCCTTGCCTTATCTACTCAAATCCCTCAGTCTGAGACAATATTTCTAAGGACTACACCTTCTTGAACCATGAAGTGACATTCTTCCAATTTAAAACAAGGTTAACTTCATCACAACGCTTCAAAAATTTAGAAAGATTAGCCAAACAAGAACAAAAGAATTTCCATGTACAGAAAAATCATTAATAAAAACTTCCATTATTTCCTCAATAAAATCAGAAAATATAGCCATCATCCACCTTTGGAATGTTGTTGGTGCATTACAAAGTCCAAAAGACATGTGTCTAAATACAAATGTGCCATAAGGGCATGTGAAACCATAAAAAATGTGGTTTTCTCCTGATCTTGATTATGTATGCGTATTTGGTAGAATCTTGAGAAACCATCTAAATAATAGAAATGTGAATAACCTTCTAACCTTTCTAAAATTTGATCAATGTAAGGCAAGGGAAAATGATCTTTACGGGTGGCACTATTCAATTTTCTATAATCGACACACATCTTCCAACCCGTAACAGCCTTAGTAGTTAGAGTTTCATTATTCTCCCCTTTCACTATTGTAATCCCCTTTCCTTTGGTACTACATGAATTAGACTAACCTAAGTGCTATTTGAAGTTGTGTAAACAATTCTTGCATCTAGCAACTTGGTTATTTCCTTCTTTACTATCTTCTTCATGTTAGGATTCAATTTTATTTGAGGCTCAATTGAAGGTTTGACACCTTCATCAAACATAATCCTATGCATTCAAATCGAAGGACTAATTCCCTTGAGGTTATGAATACTGTATTGTAAAATCCTTATATTCTCACTAAGCAACTGCAACAACTTATTTTCTGGATCACAAGTTAAAGTATAATTAATTATCACAGGATAAGTAGAGTTAGGACTAAGAAAAGGGTACCTGAATCCAGGAGGTAAAGGTTTAAGATCTACCTATGGTGCATCCTCCTCTTTTAGAGATGTGGTTGAGCCTGAATGCTCTTCTTCATCGTGATTTTAAGTCTTCAAATTTTAAGCTTTCTGGGAAGGATAATGAAGGCTTTTGCTCCATCATTTCCTTGTAGATTTGTACTTCATCTACTATTATTGTGATTCCTTTGGCATTCACAAGACAAGCCTCCAATGGGTCAGAACGACTTTCATCTTTTGTTACCTCTTTAACAGCTTCATCTACCACATTAATTTGGAGACATTCTGAAAGGCTTGCTAGACGTTTCATAGGTTCAAATAAATTGAACACTACTTCTTTGTCACCAATTTTCAAAGTGAGCTTTCCTTCTTTCACATCAATGAGTGCTCCTGCAGTGGGAAAAAAGGGTCTACCAAGTATGATGGATATGTGTGCATCTTCATCCATCTCCAACACCATAAAATCAACTAGAATGTAGAATTTTTCAACTTTTATTGGTACATCTTCTACTATCCCAATGGCATATTTAATGGACCAATCTGCTAGTTATAAGATCACTTAAGTTGGCTTGAGTTTCCCTACATCTATCTTCTTGAAGACAGAATGTGACATCAAGTTAACACTGCCTCCTAAATTACCGAGTGCCTTATTGATCTTTATAGCACTAATCTCACAAGGAATTGAGAAACTTTCAGGGTCCTTTAGTTTAGGTGGTAACTTATTCTGGATTAGTGCATTGCAATCCTCAGTCAGAGTCACTGTTTCATAGGCTTCGAACTTCTTCTTCTTTGTCAATATCTCCTTCAGGAATTTTGCATAAGAAAACATTTAAGATATAACTTCTGTGAAGGGCATATTGACAAAGATCTGTATCAGCATGTCTAAGAATCTTCTGAACTGCTTGTCTAGCTATGCTTGTCTTAATCTTTGAGAAAAAGGAAGTGGTGGTTCAAAGACTTTCATTCTTCTTTGCAAATCCTCCTCCTTCAGTCTCTTTAGTTCTTCCTCTTTCTTTTTGTCTTCCAATGTTACCTCTAATTCTTCCTCTATGTCTGTCACTTCTTTCTTGATTTGCTTCTCCTTTTGCGATCATGGTTCTGGATTTTCCACAATTCTACTGCTCCTCAAAGTTACAACATTAATTTGCTCTTTTGGATTTGGAACTAGTAGACTGGGAAGTTTTCCATAAGCTCTGAATTAGAGGAGCTAGCTAGTTGTTCAACTAGTTTATCCCTCATCTTCTGATCAGCAATTAGCTTGTCCACCTTGTCGAACAATTGTTTGATGTTTTGACTTTGACCATCATTTATTGCCTTTTGGGTTTGCATAAAGCTTTGGAGCAAGGGTTCAAGGTTCGATGGTGAATTCTGGTAAGCTAGTCCAAATTATGATGGATTTTGTTTCTGAAATCCGAGTGGTGGTGGTCTTTAGTTAGGGGCTAGATTCTGTCTAAAGATTTTGTTTTGCTGGTTTGATCAAGAAAAATTTGGGTGATTTTTCCACTCTTGTGTAGAAGTGCTTGAAAATGGCCTTGATTGGAAATTATTATGAACCACTATACATTCAGTCATCCCAAATTGGCATTCTCCATTTACATGATCAAAATTTCCACAGGCTTCACATCCTGTTTGTGCCATTGCTTCTGCATTTACACTGAGCTGGTCAAACTTGTTGGCCAATGCATCCAATTTAGCTGATAAGAGTGTCAATCCATCCACACCCAAGACTCATGCTACTTTCCTTGGTGTACTTCTTTCCTCGTTCCACTTATAGCTACTCGCTGCCATTTCTTCCAACAAGTTAAATGCTTCTGAATTTCACTTTTTCAAAACTGATCCGGCTGTTGCGACATCCAAGGCACTTTGGGTGGTCGGTGTCGCTCCATCATAAAACTGTTGAACTAAAGCTGAGTTTCAAAGCCATGTTGCAGGCATTTTCGTTGGAGATCTTTGAATCTTTCCTAGGGTTCGTATAAAGTTTCGTCTTCCTTCATCCGAAAATTGGATATTTCCTTCCTTAGCCTTGTCATCTTGCTAGGTGGAAAATATTTTTGCAGACAAGCTCGACTCAATTCATCCCAGGTGGTGAATAATCCTGCAGGCATAGAATGTAACCAAAGCTTCACTCTATCCCGCAGTGAAAATGGAAACAACCTCAATCGAATTGCTTCGTCTGATGCACCACTTATTTTCAGAGTGTCACAAATCATCAAGAATGTTGCAATTTGAACATTGGGATCTTCGTCAAGTGGCCCGGCAAATTATGATTGTTGCACCATAGAAATCAAAGACGACTTGATTTCGAAATTGTTTGCGGCTACTGGTGGTCTCACTATAGCTAGTTTTGTGCCATCTGGATTTGGGATATTTAGTTCTCATAAGGTTCTTTCTTCAGCCATCACGTCCAACTGTCGATCTCTGTTTGGAACTTCATATTCAGTCCGATCCTGAATGGAAATTTCTGGTGGGTCTGCCACTTCGTTGCTTTCTAATGTCGGGTCTGCACTTCCACGTCATCTGGTTACCAAAGTTCGTCTTCTCCTTTGATATCTCGGGTTCTCCCTTCTTATAGCATGAGCTGCTCTTTCAATCTCTAAATCAAGATGTATTAATTCTGCACATCTAGATCTTAGTATAAAAGATTAGCTCGCTAAAACAATAAAAAGAAAATAACTTGAAAATTCAAAATAAATTACTTTTTTTTTTGAAAATTAATTAAACTAATTAACTAAAAGAAAATAAAGCTAAGATAGAATTTGAAAAAGGAAAAAAAAAAAAAAAGAAAATGACTAACAGGAAACGGTTAAGTAAAAGAAAAGGGTAATATATATATATATATATATATTAGTTTTTGAAAATAGAAATAATAACTTAAATAGAGAATATATGGACGTACTTCACTTTAACAAGAAAGATATTATTAAATTTTTTTGTTCCTTGTTTTTTTTTATGAAAATTATATTAAAAGAAAATTTCCTAATTAATTGTTTGACAATTAAATTAATATCTATTCAAGGAACCGATCTTCGTCAATGGCGCCAAAAATTTGATGGGCTATTAATGCATATTCTGCAAGTGCACGAACTATACAAGTAATATAGTGAAAAATGTTGTCGAATCCACAGGAATTGGGGAATAGATTACTAATTTTTATGTTTAACAATTATCAGGAAGACGGCAAATATTTTGGCAAGCAATAAATAAAATTGCAGCAATATTAAATAACTACAAAATTAAAGCAAGTAAATTAAGCTAATAGTTTTTAAGAGTTTAAATAATCAAATATCAAAGTAATCTAGCTATGAGATATTTATTAGCTTAACGCATACTGCGAATGGTCGATTTTATTGTTTATGTCTTTTTCTGAAGGAGGACTAACCTATAATATCTAAATTCCTCTTCCAAGACTAAATAAACCGTGTTACATTCAAAATGACACCTACTTTTGTGGTACTTCATTGATTGGAACCCAATAAGCTAGTGTTAATCCTTTGGCCCTCAAAGAAATCTAGTCATCCCACGGTTTATTTTTTTGGGTTTAACATATGAGGTCTAATTAAAAAGTCAATCTTTCAATCATACAAGTCAGTCTAAAATCATGCAAATATGGGGCCCAACATATCTACAGGCGTTAAGATTACACATATTAAATCAGGAAACTATAGGCATATATAAGAACAAATCAAACCATTCTTGGACACATTAATCTAATACATAACCAGATTTAAAGTTCAGTCATGCATAAATATTAATACAATATTCATAAAAATATTCCAATAAAAATAAACAGACAAAGGCATGAGATACAATTTACACTTGGATTTTTCTTCCTTTCTTGCTACCGTCCTTCAACTCGGCGCCCAAGACTTTTTGATTCAGCTCCCATCTCTCCTCCTTATTTGTTTTGCAAGCTCATTCTCTTCTCCTTGCTAAGTGACGGTTTCTTGCTTGATTGGTTACTTTTTGGTGGTCTTTTGCTTGGATATGCACGGCTATGAGTGGAGGAGAAGAGGCAAAAGTGTGTAATTCTTTGCCTTTTGCTTTCTTTTCTATTTATAGTGTCAAAACATCACTTCAGGGCAACCTTCCTTTTCCACCCAAAGCCATACAAAAAAAAAAAGTAATAAGATAATTGTAACGAATTTGTGGGTAAAGAGTACTGAAGTGATATATTGAATGATTATTCTGAAGTCATTTCAAGAGTATAAATTAAAGTTGATGTGGATTAATCAAATAAAACTTATTTTCTTTGATTTTTTTACCTAAAACAGTAAAAATTAGTTCAGCTCATGGTAAAATAAAAAATGAAGAAATTTACTAATAATGGGACTAATTTATTAATTGTGATAATTCAGAATACAATTGAAATAATAAAACTTGTATATAACATCATATGTATTTTACTTGTTATCAGTATTGAAATCATCTATTCCAATTTCATTCCAAAATTGTTTTAGAATTTAAAAATGTAATCCATTCAATTCCAAATTTTTTTTTCCGAAATGAAAATTTTTATTTCATTTCGTTCCATTAGTAGTACGATTGTGAGACTAATAATGTTGTTTGGTAGTGAATGTTGAACAACACCGAATATTCAATATGTTCAAAAGATGAGTATTATTTAGAGATACAAATGCTGAGATGGATGATGTGTGGTTACATAAAGTTGGACAAGAGCCATCGCATTAGACAACACGTGCAAGTAACGGAAATTAAACAATAAGAGTTTATTTTCAAATAAGAGTATTTTTAATTATTTATTGAAAAAAAAAGGATAAAGTAATATTAATTTTTAAAAAATATTTTTTGATTGGCTTGGTATATGGGTGGTCCCATACACCAAGCATAGGCAAGTGTTATCCCGTAAAAATACTACTAAAACCGGCTGAATGTTCAGTCTAGTTAAAAGTCGAAAAAAAATCCAAAAGAAAAAATTTTACACCTATTTGATATACAATCCAAAATATGAATAGATAGTTTTTCTATTTAGATGCTAATTTAGAGTTAAAAAATGCAATATTTATATATATAACCTTAATTCTCACATTCAATCTCTAAGGAAAAAAACCCTAAACACAATTAACGCTTCTCTAAAAATAGTCTTTAGATATCTTAGAAGCTATTATTGATGTATCATTATTTTTATTTTATTACTTTTTTTTTTTTTTTTGAAAAATGCAAATGTTTATATATTAGAAGAATCAAAATTCAGAACATCACAAATAATACTTAGAGGGATAGGATCTCACTCCAAATAATCAGACATAAAAACAACATCTCGAGTTAGAAAGTGAACACACTGATTGGCTGATTTTTTGACAAATCGAACAACTAACTCAGTGAACTCATTTATAAGCGTTTGACAGTCAAGAATCAAAATACCCAAATAAGAATTATCCAACACAGGTTGTTGGCTAGCATGTGTTACCTTTAAACAATCACATTCCAATTCCACTCGCATAAGCCATCCTTTGTCCTTCAGCCAACTTAGAGCTTCTCTTACACCAATAAGCTCTGCCATAGTTGGGCCTGCCATATTAGAAACGGGACAACACTTTCCACCAATACACCTACCCATATCATCACGGGTCATCAGCTTTCCAATTCCCGTTCCACACTTACTTTTATTCTATTACTTAAGCTATATTTTTTATGATTATTTAAACATTTGAATAGATAGATTTCTATTTAATAAAAGCGTATTTGACAGTAATTCCTTATAAAAAAAATTAAAATAAGACAATTTTAATATTTTAATGAAATGATATCTTTCTAAATATTTTTTTCTTACATCTGTTCTTTTTAAAAATAAATCCCAAAAGATATCTTATATTTTTCTTTTATATTTCAAAATAAAATCAACAAAAACAAAATTTTTCTTTTATATTTCTTTTATGTTTTTTCTTAAATTGATCTATTAAATTTAATTTTGTGAATCCTCATTGTCATATGTTGATCCTATAATTTTTTTTATTTTTTTATTTTTTTTTGTCTGCTACTTTTCCCAATAAGAAGTTTACAGAAATAGGCAAACTTAATTTTATTTGTATTTTCACAACAAATTAGAAAGAAATGGAAAAGTAAATTTGCAGAACCCCCGAGGAAATTTCAATCACAAACAAAATTTTTTTTATCAGAAAATAAATTTCTTAATATTATTAAAAAGAGAAAATTGGAAAAAAGTTTAAGTAATTCAGAAATCTAATCCAAGTCGATAGGCTTTTTCAATACATTCAAATTAAGACCTGAATTAGTTAAATAAAATCCAAAAAACAATTGAAAACAATTAGGATAAGCTTAAATCCTTCACTCTTGAGGTAAGAGTAAACAAACAAATCACAAACAAAATGATATAACTTTGTGTAGTAATCTCATATCATTTTCAACCACAAGGTTGTTTTGTACAAGACAATTATTTTAGGAGAGCCAAATAGAATTGTTTTAATCTTTTGGAAAGTTAAATATAATTTTTCTCTATTTTTAAAAATTAAAATGTAATTTTTCATAAAGAATTTTTTTTTTAATTTCTTGGAGTGGCTAGAGCCCTTTCAGCCACCAAAGAGCTCTGCCCCTGTGCTCAATTGAATTGGTCTCAAATTCAACCTAAATCTCCTGTTTCTATTAGCCATTAGGCATTTGGCCAGTGGTAAACCACTCATGTAAATTTATAATTCAACTTCTCCTTTTATTTCTCTAACAAGTTAACCAAAAATAGAAAATAGTTACAAAAAACTCAAAACATGTAAACCTAATTTCATTTGTATTACTATATATAAAAGAAGAAAACCAAAATATTTCCAGGAAAAAAAAAAAGTTTCAAGAAAAAAAAAAAAAAAAATCTCATAACCACCATGTCTTCAAAATTCTTTTACTTCGCTCTATTTCTTGCTATGATTTCCACAAGTCACCAAGCCTCAGAATTTGTAACCCAATCTTGTGAGAAAACCTTATTTAAAGACCTATGCACAACAGCTTTAGAATCATCTTCGGCAACTGATCTGGAAGGCTTGACAAAAGATGCACTTAACGTGTTATCTACCAATGGAACTGAACTAGTCAAGCTTTCTTCTGAATTGCAGGAAACAGCTTCAGATCCAAACGTTAAGGAAGTGTTGGTAGAATGCTCTAAGGCTTATGAAGGTGTGACTGAAAAGCTTAAGGATTCAGCTGCTGCCCTCGATTCTAAAGCTTACGGTGATCTTACAAAATGGGTTACTGCTGCCATGACTGGATCGCAGAAGTGCTCGGAAGCTTTCAAGGCTAAACCAGATATTACATCTCCACTTGCTGATGCTAATACAGAATATAGTAAACTCTGCAATATTGTATTCGCATTTTTTAATCTCTTGGCAAAAAGTTAATCAAAATTTATTTGTTTATGCGTTTCATGAAGTGATAAATGGAAATGGTCCATGATTTTTGATTTATAATTCACATCATCAATATATAGAGTGAGTGATCTTCAAATTTTCCAAAATCTTCAAAAGTTTGTTTTTATAAATTATGAAAGTAAAAATAAAAGTAATTCACCAGACAATAATGTACAGGCCAGGTCTTGCAGATCTTAATTTCTGATGTTTAGAAAGGACTTTACTTTTGCTGGTTTTAACACTCTAAGGGAGGGAAGGTATTTCATTTATTAACCAAGATTAATATCATTGTCCATGTACATATATTATTTCATTTATTTCATTATTTTAATAAATTTACTAATTTCAATATCATTTTATTTCACATTATTGATTTTTAATAAAATTATAAACTTTAATTTTCTATTTAATTTATAATATATGTTCAACTAAATTATACTTTAATTCCAATTAACTTTGCATTAAATTGAATTTGCAGATGCATTCTAGTGCTGAATATTCAAAGCATAAAGGTCCCAAATATTTCCCATGATTATATTTGCCAAGATCGGATTCATAGCGAAACTTATAGACCAAACTATTGAAAATAGCTAATTTATCCCTCTTTTTTCCCCTTAATATATGGTTAGAAATACTCTCGTTACAACTTCACATTTTTATTGGTTTGATCCATATATGAGGTCATGGATCCCAGTAGGCAAGTCAATATCCAAAAAAGTTTGATCTTTCATGACTTGAAAAGATGGGGCCATGGATCCAGTAGCTAATAAATTCATTTTATTAAAATATACAATAAATCTAACAAAATAAAAATAATTTACTGATAAAATAGTGACAAAATAATGACAATATTCTAACAAAATACCTTCAAAATGTGTCAGTTTTATTTTATCAATTATCGACAAAAATTACAAATTTAGCGACAAAAATTTTGTCGCTAATTTACTAACAAAATATGGTTCACTTAAAAAATAGCAACAAGGGTTTTAGCATCAAAATTTTGTTGTCGCTATTTTGATGGGAATACTAATTAGCGTCCAAATATTATGAATTAGCGACAAAAGTTTGTCGCTAATTTATTTTTTTCTTGTAGTGATTAATTTGCTTAGACCATTAGTGGGTCATGTTGGATTTAATTTTCTATTGTGGGCTTAATATGTAAAATTAAATATGTACAGCAGTCCAATTGTAAAGTCAATTTCAAATGTGGTCTTGATTGTGAATAATTGACTATTGAGGTATCAACTAATTATAGATATTAAGTGTAGAGACCATTATATAATTCCTATTTCGTTAAAGGACCGAAATAGGAATTGTACTAACCCTACAGGTATATAAAGGTCGTGGTCCCCAGAGGAGTTGAATACGATTCAGTTTTACGTTCCTTTCGTACTGCTTCCGCAAAATCGATTCTTCAATTCTCTGGAAGGCTGCAAACCTAATTCTACACATCAAGATCGACGAACAACGATGTCAGGTACGCAACCTTTTCTTATTCAATCTATTTTGTTGAATCTAGTGGTGTGCATGATCTAGGTTATTGTGGAATTATTTGAGATTAATTCTTACAAGTGGTATCAGAGCCTTGTGCATAATTGCTAGATTTTAGATTGGTTTTTCGTATTTTTTTTTTATTTATTTGTTTACCCTACTGTTTATAGATTGAGGGTTTTGTTTAATAAAAAAAAAAATGTATATATATATTTTTGTTCTCACTGTTCTTCGGATTCCCAAGAACAGGTAAGAGGTTTTGAACTAACGCCATTAACGATTAATTGTTCGTTTGGTATTTTTTTTTTTCTTTGCTGGCTGGATCTTGTTAAAAAAAAAAAAAAAAAAAAAAAAAAACCTCCATTGTTGGCGGCGGAAAGGGGCTGGAACCTGTTATTTTCCGTCCCTTATCGTTTTGTTTTTTAGGTTAGGGATGGAAAATAACAGTTAGGTCCCTGGAAAATTTCATATTAAATCCCTAATTTTATATTTTTTTCGTATTAGTCCCTTAATTTTCTGTAATTTCATATTGGTCCCTTAATTTTCTGTAACTTCAGATTAGGTTCTTTAATTTTCTGTAACTTCAGATTAGGTCCCTAAATTTTCTGTAACTTCAGATTAGGTCCCTAAATTTTCTGTAACTTCAGATTAGGCCCCTAATCTTCTGTTTTTCGTATTAGGCCCTTAAATTTCTGTTTTCTTTCGTTTAGACCCCAAACTTTATTTATTCAAATTTATTTAGTCCAATTTTATAACTTAGTCTCTAATTTAGTGACTTAAAGACTAGATTATAATTTTTTTTTTTGGACTAAATAATTTTAGATTATTAAATATTTAGACAATCAATTCATTTAATTGCAATTGTTTTGTTTTAATTACAATTAAATGATTTAATTTGTCGACTTGAGATTAAATTTTGGAGTGATTAAGTCCCTATTGTGTTTGATATTTGTTAAAATAAATTGATTTGATCAATAAGTCACCAAAGTGACCTCTATTGCTTGAATTGATTTATTTTAGAATATTAGACAGGTGTATTAGAATTCGTTGCGGATAGTTAATCGGCCCAAAGGAAGGTTGCTATCTGGCTGAGTTTTGAATACATGTTTGGCAATAAATATATGATAATTGTTTGAATATTTTCCATGACAATGATATATCGGCCCAAAGGAAGATTTATTATTTGTCAGGACTATGTTATCAATATTTGATTGCTGCATTGAGATACTAATTACAAGTTAATGTTTTACATCCAAAGATGAGAATATTAATGTTGTGTCTGTATCTTATTTCCATTTTTAATCTCTACTTATGTGAATTGTTTCATTTGTGGATTGTGAGCTTATACTTATCTATTTGTTTATTTTCTCCGATGTCAGCTAACATGTCATTTAATCCTGATTGTGTCCCTAAACTTGAGGGATCAAATTTTGAGTCTTGGAAATCAGACATTATGATCTTTCTGGGCTGTATGGATTTGGATCTTGCATACCTGAAGGAAAACAGACTAAACAAAAGAGACTAGGTGCCATTCGGTCATCCAATGTTTTAGAACTGATTCATACAGATATTTGCGGTCCATTCCATATTGCAACTAGAAATGGCCAAAGATATTTTATATCATTCATTGATGACTATTCTCGTTATGGTTACTTATATCTCATTCATGAAAAATCTGAGTCTTTGGACGTGTTTAAATCTTATAAAGCCGAAGTTGAAAATCAACTAGGAAAGAAGATTAAATCTGTTCGATCTGACCGTGGTGGTGAATATTATGGTAAATATGACGGTTCAGGCGAACAACGTCCAGGACCTTTTGCGCTTTTCCTACAGGAATGTGGAATTGTCCCTCAATATACAATGCCTGGTACTCCCAGCATGAATGGTGTATCTGAGAGACGTAATAGGACTCTTATGGATATGGTAAGGAGTATGATTAGTCATTCTACTTTACCAGAGTCTCTGTGGGGTGAAGCGTTAAAGACAGCAGCTTATCTTCTCAATAGGATTCCATCTAAAGCAGTTGCTAAAACACCTTATGAACTTTGGACTGGACGTAAGCCTAGTCTAAAGCATCTTCATGTTTGGGGATGTCCAGCTGAAGCAAGGCCTTACAAGCCGAATGAAACAAAACTGGACTCCAAAACTATCAGCAGCTACTTTGTTGGATATTCTGAGCGGTCTAGGGGTTACAAGTTTTATAATCCTACTTCCAGAACTTTTTTTGAAACGAGAATTGCAACATTTTTTGAGGATGTTGATTTTGGAGGGAGAAATAAAGAAAGAAACATTGTCTTTGAAGAGGAACCAAGTAAGGATGATTCGGTTCTCATTCCTTTTGTTGTTTCTGATAGCGTACAGACTCCAGTTGCTCCTGTCGCTATTCAAGATCCAATTCAAGACAATGTTATTCTTCCTCAAGAACAAATTCAACAACCTCAAGAATTAGAGTCTGTTCAAATGCCTTTGAGGAGATCTACTAGGGAGAGAAGAAGTGCTATTCTAGATGATTATATAGTGTTTCTTCAGGAACATGAGGATACTGTAGACATGATAGATGATGATCCAGTTAGTTTCTATCATGCCATGCAGAGTTCTGACTCTCATAAGTGGATTGAGGCAATGAACGAAGAGTATAAGTCTATGCAAGACAATCAAGTTTGGGATCTTGTTCAATTACCTGAAGGAAAGAAACCCATTGGTTGCAAATGGATATTTAAAACCAAAAGGGATTCTCAAGGTAATGTGGAGAGATATAAAGCACGTCTTGTAGCAAAAGGCTTTACTCAAAAGGAAGGGATTGACTATAAAGAAACCTTCTCTCCAGTTTCTTCGAAGGATTCTTTTAGGACAATCATGGCCTTAGTTGCAAATCTTGATCTTGAGCTTCATCAAATGGATGTTAAGACTGCGTTTCTCAATGGCGACATTGATGAAACAATATATATGGTGCAACCAGAAAGTTTTATAATTGGAGATCCAAAACATCTGGTATGCAAATTAAAGAAATCCATTTATGGACTCAAGCAAGCTTCTCGTCAATGGTACTTTAAATTCAACCAAGTAATTGTCTCGTTTGGCTTTGAGGCAAATACTGTTGAAAATTGTGTGTACCATAAGTTCAGTGGGAGTAGGTTTATCTTTTTGGTCTTATATGTGGATGACATACTTCTTGCTACTAATTGTAAAGTCTTGCTACATGAAACCAAAGTTTTTCTTTCAAAGCATTTTGAGATGAAAGATTTAGGTGAAGCTTCTTTTGTTTTAGGGATTCAGATACATCGAGACCGTTCTCGAGGTATTCTTGGATTATCACAAAAGAGCTATATTGATAAAGTGCTCAAGAGATTTAGTATGCAGAATTCTAGACCATTGGATACCCCTATTGCAAAAGGTGATAAATTTAGTAATCAACAATGTCCAAAGAGTGAACTTGAAATTCAGGAAATGCAAAAGGTTCCTTATGCGTCAGCTGTAGGAAGTCTTATGTATGTTCAAGTTTGTACTCGTCCAGACATTTCTTTTATAGTTGGCATGTTAGGTAGATATCTCAGCAATCCAGGAATGGATCATTGGAAAGCAGCCAAAAGAGTCATGAGATATCTTCAGAGGACTAAGGGACATATGCTCACATATAGGAGATCAGATCGGCTTGAGATCATTGGGTATACTGATTCTGATTTCGCTGGATGCCAAGATAGTAGAAAATCCACATCTGGCTACGTTTTTCTATTGGCTGGCGGTGCTATTTCTTGGAAGAGTGTGAAACAAACTCTAGTGGCAACCTCCACCATGGAAGCTGAATTTGTAGCATCTTATGAGGCATCCAATCAAGCTATTTGGCTGAGAAACCTTGTCACTGGGCTGCGTGTAGTAGGTGGAATAGAAAGACCACTGAAGTTGTATTGTGACAGCAAGTCAGCCGTTTTATTCTCCAACAACAACAGGAGCTCTTCTCGATCAAAACACATTGAGATTAAGTTCTTGGCTGTGAAGGAGAGGGTACAGAGTGGACAGATATCCTTAGAGCATATTGGAACAAACTCTATGATTGCGGATCCGCTTACAAAGGCAGTGATACCGAAAGTTTTCCATGAGCACACCGCTCATATGGGTATCGTTTTGTTTGAGACTGTCTAGTTTTAGTGGGAGTTTGCTCTTTATGCATACATTATGTTTTTGAATGCTCTATTTTATTTTGGATATGTTTTATTATGAAATTTTGTTGAGTACTCATTTTGGTTGATGGTTACACTCTGTATTATTATTATTGTTTTGCTTGATCTCACTTTTGTTGGTGACCAGTTGGAAACAGACATGATGATCACATTACATGTAGTTTTCATGCTACACTTCTATAATGAATCTATGTCATTTAGGGGTATTGGTAATGTAGTTGATGATGAACTTAGTCATGAGATCTATGGCGAATGTTTCTTCAGCTCTTTATCAATATAACTAATGGACGAGATTGTTTTTGGATACCTTGTATGACTGCGTTTGTTGAGCTCATTTTGGTGTATGTATTTTATTTAACATATGTTCGCCCAAGTGGGAGATTGTTGGATTTAATTTTCTATTGTGGGCTTAATATGTAAAATTAAATATGTACAGCAGTCCAATTGTAAAGTCAATTTCAAATGTGGTCTTGATTGTGAATAATTGACTATTGAGGTATCAACTAATTATAGATATTAAGTGTAGAGACCATTATATAATTCCTATTTCGTTAAAGGACCGAAATAGGAATTGTACTAACCCTACAGGTATATAAAGGTCGTGGTCCCCAGAGGAGTTGAATACGATTCAGTTTTACGTTCCTTTCGTACTACTTCCGCAAAATCGATTCTTCAATTCTCTGGAAGGCTGCAAACCTAATTCTACACATCAAGATCGACGAACAACGATGTCAGGTACGCAACCTTTTCTTATTCAATCTATTTTGTTGAATCTAGTGGTGTGCATGATCTAGGTTATTGTGGAATTATTTGAGATTAATTCTTACAGGTCAAACCAATTAAAACGAGAGCTTTTGTTGAAACGAGGTACTTCTAAATATACACCAGAAAATAAAGAATAAAGCAGAAACATGTTTTGTAAAATTTTTATTTTTATTGGTCTGGTATATAAGTGGAGCCACATACCCGGTACAAGTAAGTATTTTTCCAAGGTTGTGCTCCATTTGGAATTCTTATTTTCATCTATCACCTGGTCACATAAATTTTCAATTTCGGAAAGGAATTCCAAATAAAACATCATGCATTTCCCAAGCTATTGAGTGGCTTTTCAATTCTCATCCACGCTCATTACTAAGCCATGTTGTTTCGTTGTGATTTTAGGGGTGTTGAAAAAAAGGTCATGGCACGAGAATATAATTCACCTAATACAAAAATTAAACGAGTCATGATTGAGTCTAAATGAGTTCAAGTTACAAAAGGGTGACCTATATATAACATAAATTTAAACGAGTTGATTCATGTCGTCTAACCCTTTTATTTAATAATAAAAATATAATTCATCTATAATTAATATATTAAGTGGTTTATGTGTGTTATATATGTTATATGTGTCTTGTTTCTGACCCGTATACGACTTATTTAATTAAATTTGATTAAATTTTTTTGAAGCACATATGACCCATTTAATTAAGTGGATTACAACTATCGTATTCATATCACTCGTTTAATTTTCATGTTTAAATATTTAATATGATTATTAAATGGGTCATACTACTGTTAACCCTAATCATGTCACGTGTTAGATAGAGACGTGTAAAACCTAACACACCAAACAAATTTTGACACCCTTAATTTATTTTTTGAAGGCAATAGAAAGTGTTCAGGCTTGGAGGTTTTGGAGAATTTCCAGCAGGTGGCGGTTGAAGGGTAAGATTACAGAATTTCCCTAATTGAAAAGTTAAGGTTAGGGAATTGAGTCGAGGTCTCTACAACTTTTCACAATGAAGGCACTAGCAGTAAACCTCAATCCTCATGCATACTATCTATATATACCGATGCAAAAATGGAGCAATAGATTCCCTATATTTCTGGAGCGCATCATCTCTGTCATTATTGATTGTTGTTGTAATGGATCTTTTTGCATATAGAAATCATCTCTAGTTTACTTGATTTTTTTATTGTCAATCCATATTTGTTTTAGAGGTTTACTCTTATATTTGTTTTAGAGGTTTGTATCCCTTTAAGTGATTGCTTTAGAAGTAGCACTCGCTCCTCCAGTGGATGGAATTAGGGGTGAGAGTCGGTTAACCAAACCGAACAACTGAATTAGCTCAGTTTTATGGTATCTAAATCCGAAATCAAATAGTATAATAACCGATCCAAACCAAATTAAATCGGTTTGGTTCGATTTGGATTCTGTTATTTTAGACCAAATTAGTTATGTTAGCTTAAAAATAAATTCGGTTAGTTATTTATGGTAGTTAAACCAAAAATTGAAAACCAAACGGTTCTATATATCCAAACCAATCGGTAATCGAATTTTTTTAAAACAACTATCCAAATACAACCAAAATGAATCGATTCTGTTTTTAAGATTCTCGGTTAGAAACCGAGAATTGCTCACCCCAGTTGGAATCGCAATGCGTTAGTCATCACCATTTTCTTAGTTGGTCTTTGTATACAAGAAGCGATTGGTTTAAAAAAATTCATTACTCCGATGCCAAATTGTCAGATTTTATATATAGTCATCTAAAAAGGTGTCTATTTGGTTAATAAATTCACTTAAGTTGCCAATTACTCAACTATACATAATAACAAATTAGCTTAAAGTCATCTAAAAAGGACAACTTACATATAAAATGAATTGCATTACCGTTTGGTCCCTCTTATTCTATATCAGTCCTAACACAAGAAGGATAAAATTCAACATGACAAATCAATTTATACTTATTAATTAAAAGCTCAATGCATAAATTCATCTTTATATTTTACCTAAAAAATCTTAGAAAGAAGGTTTAATTTGGGTCAAATGTACAAAAAACCTACAAATAAACTTTTCGATAAAAAAACCAGCGAACTTGGCATTTTATTTTCACTTAGCCTAATTTTTCACTAAAGATTTACGTATATACAGTACAGTTAACAATAAGAAATAAATGAATTAAAATTTATTGTTCTCTTGTAAATAGTTACAGCAACATTTCCTTGGCCAAAATAACCAAAGCTGGAAGCTATTTTTCAAGAATTAATATCTGAAACTGAAACGACCCGAAAATTTAATTTCGAAGAATTTTCATTTAAAAACTAAATTTTTTTTATTTCAACCAATGAGATTATACCAGCTAGTATTTTATTATTGCTAAACTGGACCCGTAACCCAATTCGATTTTTTTAAAAACCAAGCGAAAAACTCGAAAACCAAGCAAATTGAGCCAAATCATAGAATTAGACCAAACCGGTTCGAATCGAACCGGAATGGTCTAGAAGCTTTATAATTTTCTTTTCTTTTTTTTTTTTCTTTTTCTTTTCTTCTTTTCTTTTCTTCTTCTTCCAGCAGCGTCGACCTCACCCCTCCCCTTTTCTCCTTTTCGTTTTTCCGACCACCGAAGACCAGCGCCTCCGCCACCACTCCCTGCCGCCGTCGCCTCCTCACCGTGTGTCTCCGGCCTCTCCTTTCCTCTCTTCTTTCGTTTCTGGTGAACACAGTGTCGCAGGAGGAGCTGTGACTTTGCCTCGATCGGGAAGTCGCGTCGCAGCCTTCTCCTCGATTTTCCGGCGACACCAGCCCATAGCCGGCCAATCACCTCGTCTCCAGCACCCCTCAAACGCCGTTGCTCCACCTCTGGTGACTGGTAGCTCGCGATTCAGTGAGAAAGAGGAAGGACAGCGAGCTACACTTCATTTTGCCGATCGGTAGCCTTCTTCAACGCTTCTCCTTCCATTTTTTAGGGAGCCCAGCCAAGGACCGGCCGGACTACGTTCTCTCCGCGCCTCCAGCGTGCCTTCGGCCACCTTTCCACCCATTTCCGGTCACGTCAGCGGCAGCAGCGACTGTGTTGGTGCCTTGTTGCTACTGCCGGTCATTTCAACCGGAAAATTTCAAGTTCCAGCCCGTTTTGCAACTAGGTAAACCATATTATGAACCTCTTCATTTTAATTCATGAGTTCTTTGATCTTAGTTGAAGGATTTGAGATATATAATTGAGCTATTGTAGAAATTTGGATATTCCGTTGCCATTTATACGAGTATGATTAGGAATTTCAATTTTTGCTCTTTAAAATAGCTATACAATCTGAATTCTTGTATAGAAAATAGGTAGATTATTTGCTTAAACTACAGATGTTTGCAAAGAAATCAAGGATCTCTTAACTATGGCAGCAACTAACTTAATTATTTATACGAGTTCTATTTTTTTTGAAGGAACGGTATTAAACAAAATAATTATGTTGAGAAATGAATTGATTATTATGTAAAACATGAATTTTGGTGGAGAAACTTAAAGGCAGCAACTATATTGTTCATCCTGATGAGTTTGATAACGATGAGATTAGAAACGGTATATTAAAATGAATTCTTTGTTATTTAAATGAATTTGCTAGTAAATGAGTTTAAGTTGGAATTTAGAATTTTTATGTAATGGCGATTGTTGCGAGGTTAGCTCTTATGAGTTTCGGCTAATTGAAAGCAAGAATGGTTGTGTTTGATTTCCTCAAGATGATACGGATTTACTGGGTATATCTTTATTTAAAGTGAAGTTCAATCTAAGAATATTTAAATTAAACTTCAGAAATTTGATGTCTTTTGCAATAATTTGGAGAAAGGAAGATATGTACATAATTCCTACTTGACTCATGAAGCATATCTAAATAAATTTGTGTAAGGTAATCAATTAAAGAATATTAAGTAAGAATTAATTGTGGAATGTAATATTGCTATTTGAGGATGGGTATGTGATTGGTTGATTGCCCGATGGATGGGCTGTGTGATTGATAATTGCTAAGTATATTAAATGGTGATGTTTAAACAGGTAGATAGTCATATTTTTAGGGGAGGTGCTGCCGAAATTTCGATAGAACTTAGATTAATTTTAATTAACAACATAATTAATAAGTTTAGTTAGATTAGTTCTATAACTTGGTACATAATAAATATAGTGCTCTGATTATTTATTATCTTTACTACTCATTTAATGATTTACATATTTATTTATTTATTTCCATTATTATTGTTAATACTATTTATTTATTTGGTTATTTGCATTGCATTATGATGTTTAATTGATTAATATGCTTGCATTTAATTGCAATACTTGATTAATTGTGTTGTGATATTGCTGTGCTTTGTTTGTGTGGAAGTAGGATGAAGTGGGTCACCATGGGTTTGTGAGACTGTTTCTGTTATACGGATCCTGATTCTGATTTCTGTTATATTCTGATTCTGTTATATGGATCCCGATTCTGTTTCTGTTAGCCGGGTAAATGGGAGATCGGCGCCCCCGTGTGCACCTACTGTTACTGTTACTGTTAACCACAGGTTGGCTTCTTTATTGGGCGCACCTGATAATCTAGATTTGATCGCAGCCCGCAAGGTGGCCTCCTGTTGTGAGCGCCTGATGATCTAGATTTGATGGAGGCGACCGGGTTGCCTCCTGTTGGTATGAAAAAGAAAAGAGATGATAGAAAAACAATGAGAGGGCTGGTCAAGTGAGGATTAGACCGGTCGGCCAGTATGGGGGATCGGCTCCCTGGTGCACATGTGAGAGGATGAGCCATGTGGGAGGACGGCTCATCGGGTGTTCGGTGACTCCACTGACTAATTTCCACGTGATGTGATTATATGAAGATGTTAATGATTGTGAGTGCTGGTGATTTGCCATTTGTGTGACTAGCTGCATGAGCATATAACTAGTCGGACGACTAGATTAATATGTTTACACATTTGTGTGACTGCGTGTGTGGTGCAAAAATTATTACTCCTTAGAAAACTCACATGTCTTGTTTGATTTTTTTTCAGGAAGTAAGTTTTTCTTTAATTCGATTTAGGCTATGTTTCTTCGGCGCAGAGCAATAGAGAAATTTTCCTAGTTCCGTAATTATTTTGTTATGTAACTATATGTATAAAAAAGCTATGTATGTCAAATAGTTAGTGACTCTGCAGTTGTAGAATTTGTGAACAATTAGTCATGTATTAACATAGACGATATTATTATGTGAGCCATATTAAAAATGTGATGAAATGTTAATTGAGCCCGATTTATGGAATGTTGTAACTGATAAATATGGGCTAAATGTTTAAAATTATATTGAGATAGTAAATTTTTAGTGTTTCAGGCTTACTACGGGCCTCGGGGGCCTTAAGCTTACCTGGGCCCTAGTGCCGGTCCGGCCCATGGAATCGGGTCGTGACAAAGTTGGTATCAGAGCTTAGGTTAGGATTGTAGGACACAACTGCGGAGTATAGGAAGTTTCTTTATGTTGGGATCGGCCGTAACCAACATAAGGAAAGAAGCTTGGGAATTTCCTTCTTAGGGAGGGTGGACGCACTTAACCCTATGAAGGAAAAATCCATACCTGTTGTGTAAACCAATGGGCCATAGAAAGAAGTAATTGAGGATTTGAGTGAAAGTAGTGGATAATAGGATGAACCCATCGCAATACCTATAGGGGCTAGAGTTGGTGTCAACCCTTAGGCTAGGGAATAGAGTAATACTTGTTGGTAGTGGATTGGCCTGATCACCCAGTACACTACTTTTCATGTGATCTCTATTCCTACAGTAAATAGGATAGTGTGGAAAATAAATAGGTTTTTCATTTGTATGGCGGATTGGTGAACTTTGGGTGATTAGGAATTGGTAGTTTAGTATTCAGTTCGGCTACTGAATTTCTTTAGAATTTCTTTTTATTGTTTTATTTACTTGATATTGATATTTAAATTTAAAACCCTATTTTTATTTTGAATTTAAATTATGTTATGACAAATAATCCGAAATTGATTAATTATGTTATTTTCGTAAGTTGTCTATTTATATCACGGGACCAGTTAGATGAAATAACAAGGTGAGTTGATCATGAGTGTGGTTAGAACTTAAAAAGAATGTTTTGGGAAGAACAAGATAAAAGGTAGTAATGAGAAAATGGTAATGTTAAGAATAAGTAAGTGGACAATTAGTAGTTGAATTAAGGACACAAACGTTGGAAAGGTTTGAGGAGACAACTTTAGTTTAGAAGCTAGGTTGCGAAATAAATAGAAGGGATAACATTAGGAATGGACTTGAATGGTTTAAGGGTATAGAAATGGTATATATAGCAAAGTATAATATATGTTAGGAGCAAGTGGTAGACAAATGAGAGTAATTTATAAATATCTTACTCGACTTGAATAAAAGGATATTGATTGATTAAGGACAAATGAGATAGGTAAGTTAAATATTAAGTTGACTCAAGTTAGTGATAGGTAGACGTATGGCTAATTAAGACCTTTTAATAAATGTTTAAGGCTATAGTTTAGAAAATTCTAGTCCATGAGATTGATTTGATGTGAGAAATGAAAAGTTATTAAAAATATAAGAGCTAAGAAAGATGAAAGGTGTTATTATGAAAGTCCATTAGACGATAAGTATTAGGGCAACTTGAGAGATTAAGTTAAAACAAAAGTGATGGTTGAGTTGAAAGCATTAAAATCTTTGTAGGGGCATGATAACTGGTAGTACAGCGAGATCATTAGTTCAGGAGCTATTTAATAGTTGCACCAGTCTATAGTAAGAATATTATAGGGGAAGTAAGACTTATATAGGTAAGAACCAATAGAGTGAGCTCAAGTCGCCCTGTGATACTAATAGACAATGAAAGTTACAAGACGATTTTTCTTAAAGTTTTGAATTAAAAAAAAAAAAAAATAATAATAGTTTTCGAACTTTTGATTAAGCAAAGATGTAGTAATAACATATGTAAACTAAATGAGTTAATCCTTATTATAAGTCAATCAAATTTCAGTTATTTTTAGTTTTCGTAAGCTCTGTATTTAATCCTTACCAATATATTTTGCTTTCATAGAATATGTGTTTTGCTTAGATTGATGGAAAAGCCTTTTGACATTACCATTGTGCATTTTCAACTTTATCGGAACATGGTTTTCATGGACAAATATGTATTATTAATTATTATTATTATTATTATTCTGCATGTTACTGCTAAACTCGGTTTTATTAAACTACTTTCTAAAGATTTCAGTAGCTGACTGATAATAGAAATTGGAGGTTATAGTAATAGACTTAAGTTTCCTGTGAGTTTTAATCAAGTGACAATAGATGTAACGGATGGTTGAACGAATACATTTTGAGTGCGATGGAACCTTGTTTGCTAGTTTAAGGGGTGAGATTTATAATGAAACCTTCCATTCATTTATTCTTGGATGTCAATCAAATGATAATTTGTTTGTTAAATATCCTTACATGCTTTCTTTTCTAGTTGGATTCCTATTTCTTGCTCATCTCTAAAATTCGAGGACGAATTTTTATAAGGGGGGGAGATTGAAACGACCCGAAAATTTAATTTCGAAGAATTTTCATTTAAAAACTAAATTTTTTTTATTTCAACCAATGAGATTATACCAGCTAGTATTTTATTATTGCTAAACTGGACCCGTAACCCAATTCGATTTTTTTAAAAACCAAGCGAAAAACTCGAAAACCAAGCAAATTGAGCCAAATCATAGAATTAGACCAAACCGGTTCGAATCGAACCGGAATGGTCTAGAAGCTTTATAATTTTCTTTTCTTTTTTTTTTTTTCTTTTTCTTTTCTTCTTTTCTTTTCTTCTTCTTCCAGCAGCGTCGACCTCACCCCTCCCCTTTTCTCCTTTTCGTTTTTCCGACCACCGAAGACCAGCGCCTCCGCCACCACTCCCTGCCGCCGTCGCCTCCTCACCGTGCGTCTCCGGCCTCTCCTTTCCTCTCTTCTTTCGTTTCTGGTGAACACAGTGTCGCAGGAGGAGCTGTGACTTTGCCTCGATCGGGAAGTCGCGTCGCAGCCTTCTCCTCGATTTTCCGGCGACACCAGCCCATAGCCGGCCAATCACCTCGTCTCCAGCACCCCTCAAACGCCGTTGCTCCACCTCTGGTGACTGGTAGCTCGCGATTCAGTGAGAAAGAGGAAGGACAGCGAGCTACACTTCATTTTGCCGATCGGTAGCCTTCTTCAACGCTTCTCCTTCCATTTTTTAGGGAGCCCAGCCAAGGACCGGCCGGACTACGTTCTCTCCGCGCCTCCAGCGTGCCTTCGGCCACCTTTCCACCCATTTCCGGTCACGTCAGCGGCAGCAGCGACTGTGTTGGTGCCTTGTTGCTACTGCCGGTCATTTCAACCGGAAAATTTCAAGTTCCAGCCCGTTTTGCAACTAGGTAAACCATATTATGAACCTCTTCATTTTAATTCATGAGTTCTTTGATCTTAGTTGAAGGATTTGAGATATATAATTGAGCTATTGTAGAAATTTGGATATTCCGTTGCCATTTATACGAGTATGATTAGGAATTTCAATTTTTGCTCTTTAAAATAGCTATACAATCTGAATTCTTGTATAGAAAATAGGTAGATTATTTGCTTAAACTACAGATGTTTGCAAAGAAATCAAGGATCTCTTAACTATGGCAGCAACTAACTTAATTATTTATACGAGTTCTATTTTTTTTGAAGGAACGGTATTAAACAAAATAATTATGTTGAGAAATGAATTGATTATTATGTAAAACATGAATTTTGGTGGAGAAACTTAAAGGCAGCAACTATATTGTTCATCCTGATGAGTTTGATAACGATGAGATTAGAAACGGTATATTAAAATGAATTCTTTGTTATTTAAATGAATTTGCTAGTAAATGAGTTTAAGTTGGAATTTAGAATTTTTATGTAATGGCGATTGTTGCGAGGTTAGCTCTTATGAGTTTCGGCTAATTGAAAGCAAGAATGGTTGTGTTTGATTTCCTCAAGATGATACGGATTTACTGGGTATATCTTTATTTAAAGTGAAGTTCAATCTAAGAATATTTAAATTAAACTTCAGAAATTTGATGTCTTTTGCAATAATTTGGAGAAAGGAAGATATGTACATAATTCCTACTTGACTCATGAAGCATATCTAAATAAATTTGTGTAAGGTAATCAATTAAAGAATATTAAGTAAGAATTAATTGTGGAATGTAATATTGCTATTTGAGGATGGGTATGTGATTGGTTGATTGCCCGATGGATGGGCTGTGTGATTGATAATTGCTAAGTATATTAAATGGTGATGTTTAAACAGGTAGATAGTCATATTTTTAGGGGAGGTGCTGCCGAAATTTCGATAGAACTTAGATTAATTTTAATTAACAACATAATTAATAAGTTTAGTTAGATTAGTTCTATAACTTGGTACATAATAAATATAGTGCTCTGATTATTTATTATCTTTACTACTCATTTAATGATTTACATATTTATTTATTTATTTCCATTATTATTGTTAATACTATTTATTTATTTGGTTATTTGCATTGCATTATGATGTTTAATTGATTAATATGCTTGCATTTAATTGCAATACTTGATTAATTGTGTTGTGATATTGCTGTGCTTTGTTTGTGTGGAATTAGGATGAAGAGGGTCACCATGGGTTTGTGAGACTGTTTCTGTTATACGGATCCTGATTCTGATTTCTGTTATATTCTGATTCTGTTATATGGATCCCGATTCTGTTTCTGTTAGCCGGGTAAATGGGAGATCGGCGCCCCCGTGTGCACCTACTGTTACTGTTACTGTTAACCACAGGTTGGCTTCTTTATTGGGCGCACCTGATAATCTAGATTTGATCGCAGCCCGCAAGGTGGCCTCCTGTTGTGAGCGCCTGATGATCTAGATTTGATGGAGGCGACCGGGTTGCCTCCTGTTGGTATGAAAAAGAAAAGAGATGATAGAAAAACAATGAGAGGGCTGGTCAAGTGAGGATTAGACCGGTCGGCCAGTATGGGGGATCGGCTCCCTGGTGCACATGTGAGAGGATGAGCCATGTGGGAGGACGGCTCATCGGGTGTTCGGTGACTCCACTGACTAATTTCCACGTGATGTGATTATATGAAGATGTTAATGATTGTGAGTGCTGGTGATTTGCCATTTGTGTGACTAGCTGCATGAGCATATAACTAGTCGGACGACTAGATTAATATGTTTACACATTTGTGTGACTGCGTGTGTGGTGCAAAAATTATTACTCCTTAGAAAACTCACATGTCTTGTTTGATTTTTTTTCAGGAAGTAAGTTTTTCTTTAATTCGATTTAGGCTATGTTTCTTCGGCGCAGAGCAATAGAGAAATTTTCCTAGTTCCGTAATTATTTTGTTATGTAACTATATGTATAAAAAAGCTATGTATGTCAAATAGTTAGTGACTCTGCAGTTGTAGAATTTGTGAACAATTAGTCATGTATTAACATAGACGATATTATTATGTGAGCCATATTAAAAATGTGATGAAATGTTAATTGAGCCCGATTTATGGAATGTTGTAACTGATAAATATGGGCTAAATGTTTAAAATTATATTGAGATAGTAAATTTTTAGTGTTTCAGGCTTACTACGGGCCTCGGGGGCCTTAAGCTTACCTGGGCCCTAGTGCCAGTCCGGCCCATGGAATCGGGTCGTGACAGAAACATAATCAATAATGGATGGATTCATTTATTGATCAAATAATTAAGATGCTGTTACTATTTTAGCTCAAGAGATGTTGCTATTACTATTTATTAGAGGAAAATAATTTTGAATTCATTTATTTATTATTATTGACCGTATGTTATACACACATAAATCCTTAGTGAAAAATTAGAATAAAGTGATAATAAAATGTCAAGTTTGTGAGTTTTTTAATCCAAAAGTTTGTTTGTGGGTTTTTTGTACATTTAGCCCAAATGTAGGATGCAAATTGAACTTTTTTTCTAAATCTTGTGGCACCTTCAACTTTTACTTTAACCTATTGTATCCATTAAATACTTTAACTTGTAAAAATTATTCCATTGAATACTCAAACTGCTTAAATTATGTCAATTAAACAGTTATTAAATAGTTGAAAAATATGAAAATTATTATTCCAAAGATTATATTAACCACACATTAAGAGAAAATTATGATAAGGATGAAGTAATACATGAGTTCAAATTTAGGGTATTACATTATATATTATCTTAAGAAACTGTAATAATTAATCTTGACTTATAACTGGTATAGGTTGCAACAATAATGGCATAAGGTGGCCCTTGGTTGTGCTGCCTGGGGCGCCATGCCCATCTCCATAATGGTAAAAGAATTGAGAAGCTCTGGCGAGATTTGGACTCGCACTAAGAAAAGGTTCTGAGAAGGGATAATCACCAACCATAGCCTCATTCATCGTCTTCCATGTTTTATGGACTATATCATTGATATGTTGGCGCCCAACTTCTTCTGAAACTCCTCTTTCGTTCATATAACATTGAACTGCCTTCAGATTATCTCCTCTCGCCAATTCATACTGACCATTAAACAAATAACAAAATTGCATGAATTGTCAACAAGTAAGATCATAAGTGAGGTCATATTTCTTACCAATGAAGTTCCCAAATCATTAGTGAGACGAACAATTAAGGAACAGCAATGCATGATAGTCGGAAGTTTGTCAATGTAGTCCAAGGCCTCCATGGTTATTTTCTCAGCAGTAAGAAAATATAAACAAAATAACATGAGGGGTGCTCCTACTGAAATAACTGCATTATCTAGATACTCTTCAAATCTTGGCTTGTATCCTTTATGGTACCACTTTGCTTCTGTAAGGTAGACCTTACAGAGTTTTGCCCACTGCAATTAAAAGGACAAAAAAAAACATGTTTAAGTTAACTTTATAGGTATTTAAAAACTATGTTAAACGCAATGTTTAACCTCTTTTCTTAAATATGGAATAATATTGAAGCCTTTCTCTTTCATAGTCCAATAGCCAATTTCATTGGTGGTATTATACATCGCCAGCAAGATTGTTTTGATCATATCAGGAAGCTTGTCAATCCCAGTAATGTCCCATCTAGAATTTCAACAAAATGAACATTAGAAGACAAAAAACTTGACCCAAATAGAAATGTTTGCAATTTGATGTTAAACACCTGTTACCTCTCTACAAAGTCTGTGAGAAGTTCCAATTCTTCTAGTGAACCATAAACATCATAGACATCATCTATGTATGTAATGAAACATATAATTTTTGTTCCCATTTCTCTGAATGATTCAAATTTTGGCTCAAAAGCTATACCACAAAACCAAAAGTAGTGCTCCATCAGCCTGTCTCGAGAAAAGTTTATTTTATTTAATCCCAAATCCACAGTCCACCACCTGAAATTTTATGGTATTAATTAAATTAATCACACAAAAATTTGGCTAAATGTCATCATCAGGTTAAATATCATCATACTATTGGAAAACAAATGAATTTTGTGAAACAATAAATAAATTAAATTAAACCTTTCTAGAATAAAAATGGGCAACTCAGTGTACAAAACGTCCTACATGTGTTAGAATTATTAAATTATCATTTTCAGTTGAAATGATATTTTTCATAAGTGTTATCGAACAATTTAAGACTATTAGATATTAAAAATTTTAATTAAGTGTTGAATGATTTTATCAACCACTACCTTAATTAAATAATTTTGAATATCGGTAGATTATGATCAAATCAGCCAACTTGCCATGTCTAACGTGGATAAGGTTGTTTTTTTTTTTTTTTTTTTTTTTTTCAATTTATCACAATCCATCAAAATGTTCTTTAATTCCAAAACATTATTCTTTAATTCAATTTTACCCCCATTTTTTTCCTAATCAATAAAAACCAACCCCATATGCTAAATATTTTTCAATTTACCTTTTTTATAATATTTTTTATCACCTTTCTTAAAAAAAAAGAAAAGCAAAGTGCTACTATTAAACTACACAAGATTGAAAATAAAAATTATACCTTGCCAATTTGCCAACTTCTTTTTGATAAATAGATTGCAACATGTTGAAATCCAATTTAGCAAGTTGAAGCAAAGTAGGATTCATGTGTTGCTCTTGTTCATATGCATCGATAAACCATCTAGCCTCCATCCTATTCAGCCGCCAATGGATTGGCATATGTTAGGTCCCGGCAATAAACTTACGAGAATAATAACACAGCGGAAAAATAAATATGATACAGATATTTACGTGGTTCACCCTTTAACTGTTAGGGCTACGTCCACGGGACAAAAAACCGAATAATTCTTCCACTATTAAAAAATAGTAGGCTTACCAAGAGAGTAATACAAAATAGTGGCACTCAAAAAGTGTTTCCCAAATTATCCTCACTGTTCTCTCTACCCGAGTTTTAGAACCCAATTCTAAAACGGAAACTCTCAAAAACTCTCTCTGTCGCTCGGTTGTGTGTCTTAAGATGGCTGAGCCATCTCCTATTTATAGGAGAGGTGGACGCGTGATTAGGAGAGGTCGATGCGTGATTAACGCGTCCACCTACCAACGTATCACCTACCAAAGAATTTTTCTTCTTTTCTTTTTCAACTATGTGGGTGTGGGTAGGCACCGCCACCACCAACAAATAATTTGTGGGTCCCATTGAGTGGGCACCTCACAACAAATCTCCCCCTGCACACTCAAGTGGGGACATTAGCCATACCGGCTATCTTTCTGCAAGTGACAAGTTTCTCTGTAGGTAAAGCTTTAGTCATCATATCAGCACCATTATCATCAGTGTGAATCTTTTCAATTTGAAATAACTTCATCTCTAGCGCATCACGTATCCAATGATACCTTACGTCAATGTGCTTTGACCTTGAATGAAAGGTCGAATTCTTGCTGAGATGTATCGCGCTTTGACTATCACATAGCAGAATGTACTTCTCTTGTTCTACACCCAATTCTTGTAGGAATTTCTTCATCCACAAGAGTTCTTTGCTAGCTTCTGTAATGGCGATATATTCCGCCTCAGTGGATGAGAGTGCAACGCATTTTTGCAATTTTGATTGCTAAGAAACTGCTGCTCCTGCAAAGGTCATCAGATATCCAGAAGTTGATTTGCGCGAATCAACATCACCACCCATATCTGCATCTGTGTAACCATCTAACACAGGTCTATTATCACCAAAACATAAGCACATTTTGGAAGTGCCCTTAAGATACCTGAGAATCCACTTTACCGCATTCCAGTGTTCTTTACCTGGATTTGAAAGAAATCGGCTAACAAAACCAACAGCATGAGCAATATCCGGTCTTGTGCATACCATGGCGTACATCAAGCTGCCAACGGCGGATGCATAAGGAATCTTCTTCAGTTCTTCTTTTTCTTTCTCACTTGAAGGACATTGATTGAGACTTAATTTGAAATAACCTGCAAGTGGAGTACTAACTGGTTTCGCATTGCTCATGTTGAATCTGCTAAGAACTTTCTCGATATACTTTTCTTGAGCAGCCACAACTTTCTCTTTTTCCTGTCTCTGGAGATCTTCATTCCGAGTATCTGTTTTGCCGATCCCAAATCCTTCATGGCAAAGGATTTTCCAAGTTCCTTTTTCAAACTCTCAATTTTCTTAGCATCTTGGCCCACAATCAGCATATCATCCACATATAATAAGAGAATAATAAAGTCGCCTTCTACGAACTTTTTCACAAATACACAATGATCAGAAGTAGTTTTCTCATACCCGTGATTCACCATGAAAGAGTCAAACTTTTTGTACCATTGTCTGGGAGCTTGTTTGAGGCCATACAAGCTTTTCTGTAATTTGCACACCAAGTGTTCTTTGCCTTTGACTCTGAACCCTTCTGGCTGCTCCATATAAATTTCCTCCTCTAAGTCACCATGGAGGAAAGCGGTCTTTACATCAAGTTGCTCGATCTCCAAATTCAAGCTAGCTGCTAATCCGAGCACAACTCTGATAGAAGACATCTTGACTACGGGTGAGAAAATTTCTTCAAAGTCAACTCCCTTCTTCTGACCAAATCCCTTCACAACCAATCTCGCCTTGTACCTTGGCTGTGAGTTGTTATGTTTAGTCTTCAACCTGAAAACCCATTTGTTCTTCAGTGCTTTCTTACCTTGAGGTAGTTTCACCAACTCATAAGTATGGTTCTCATGCAAGGACTCCATCTCATCTTGCATGGCTTTCAGCCACTCATTCTTTTTAGAATCTTCCATTGCCTCCTGGTAGTTCTCTGGTTTTCCCCCTTGAGTCAACAAGTCATACTCATTAGGAGAATATCTCTGGGAAGGTATCCTGCCTCTCGCAGATCTTCTCAATTGAGGCAGTTCTTCTATTGGAGCTGGTTCAGCATCATTCTGAATAGGTTCATCATCATCTTCTTCATCATTTTGTGGTTCTACACAAGGTTCTGCATCAAGACTAACAGGAAACTCATTGATAGACTTTGGCTTTTCATTTTTCTCAAAGTCTTCAATGGTTTGGTCTTCTAGGAATACTACATCTCTGCTTTTGATGAGCTTCTTTTCAACTGGATCCCATAATCTGTACCCAAAATCATCATTTCCATAACCCAAGAAGATACACAGTTTTGACTTCGAATCAAGCTTGGATCTTTCATCTTTTGGAATATGAACAAAAGCCCTGCAGCTAAATATTCTAAGATGATCGTAAGAAACATTTTTCCTTGACCACACCTTTTCTGGTACATCTCCATTGAGGGAGGTTGAAGGTGAAAGGTTGATCAAGTAAACTGCAGTATTCATTGCTTCAGCCCAAAAGGTTTTTAGAAGTTTAGCATGAGAGAGCATACATCTAACCCTTTCAACAATGGTTCTATTCATTCTCTCTGCAACTCCATTCTGCTGTGGAGTTTTGGGAACTGTCTTCTAAAGTCTGATACCGTGTTCTGAGCAATACTTCTCAAATGGACCTCTGTACTCACCACCATTATCAGCTCTAACACATTTTAGCTTTCTTCCCGTTTGTCTTTCAACACTGACATGGAAGACTTTAAACATATCCAACACCTGGTCTTTTGACTTTATTGGAAAAGCCCACACTTTTCTAGAATGATCATCAATAAAGCTAACATAATATGAGCAACCACTCAAGGATTTGTCACCCATTGAGCAAACATCAGTGTGTACCAATTCTAGAATACCAGGTTTTCTAGATGGAGAAGGAGATCTTTGAAAGGAAACTCTATGTTGTTTACCAGACAAACAATCAGTGCATATTTTCAGAGGCAAACCTTTCAAAGATAGCATTTTCTTCTTAGTGAGAGTCTCCATTCCTTTCTCACTCAAATGCCCAAGTCGTTTGTGCCATAACTCAGCAGATGAATCTTCAACTGCATTCACTACTCCTGTGCAAACTTTGGCCTGGGTGTAGTAGAGGGTGTTGAATTTTCTTCCTCTACTGAACACCAAGTTACCTTTGGAAAGCTTCCACGTTCTGTTAACAAACAGATTTGCATAGCCCAATTCATCAAGACAATGAACTGAGATGAGATTGAAGTTTGCCGTAGGAGTGTATCTCACATCTTCCAACCAGAGATCATAACCAGCATTGGTTTTGATGCATATTGTTCCAATGCCGCAATTTTCCACATATGTGCCATTCAAAGTCTTGACATGGCCGTAATCTCCGAGGGTAAGTGATGAAAAATATTCCTTCTTTGAAGAAATATGATAAGAACATGCAGAGTCAATAATCCAAAGAGATTGTTGACTAGTGGAACACTCACTAAGACCAGCATGAGAAATCAGCGCACTACCATCACCAAGTGCGTCAGCATCAATAGCTACTGAAGCTACCTCCGTATCATCTTTTTCCTCATTATTTTCTTTGGCTCGTTCCTTTTTCCACTTTCTGCAGTGCCTTTGGATGTGCCCGGGCTTGCCACAATGATAACAAGTGACTCCTTTTCTTGACTTGGATCTTCTTCGTGAATGGTCACGTTTGTCTGGATTTTGGGGGTATCTTGTTCTGTTTCTCCCCCTCCTTTCTGTAACTGTGACAAGTGCATCTGAGTTGCTACTCGTAGCATTCTCCTTATGTCTGGTTTCTTCATTTAGAATGCTTTCCTTAACTGTGGTTAAGGTCAGATTCCCCTCCGACACATTACTGAGCGTAACAGTTAGCGTCTCCCAACTGTCCGGCAAGGAACTCAATAAGAATAGTGCTTGCACCTAGTCGTCAAACACTATCTTTGACGTCGTCAGTTGGTTCACTATTTCTTGAAATTTGCCCAAGTGATCTGAAGCACTTTCGCCATCTCTGTACTTTAGATTTATAAGCTTTTTAATTAAAAAAGCTTTGTTCTGGGCATTCTTCAGCTCGTACATGTCCTCCAACTTCTTCCAAATTGAATAGGCATCTTTCTCATGAGTGATATGATTTATGACGCTCATTTCAACAGACTGCCTAATAGTTGCGACTGCTTTTCTGTTAATTGACTTCCAATCGCTTTCATTTATTGAAGCTGGCCTGACTCCTTTCAACTCAATCGTTTCAAAAAGATCTTTACAGCATAGAAGATCTTCCATTAATATCTTCCATACTGCATAGTTTGATGAGTTGAGTCTAACCATTGTGCCTGTTATTCTGTCGTCCATTTTTGACTTGTGCAGAATAGTAACACCAACAGAAACCGTATACGTGAATAGTAGTATACGTGAATAGTGACCGTATGACTGAATAATAATAGTATACGTAAACAGTACCTGTATGCGTGAATAGTAACTGTACACATGAATAGTACTATGCGTGAATAATGCTGGGCTTCTGAGAGACGGACTCAGCAACAGTAACGCCAATAGTACTGTTCACCATCAACCTTGAGTTACTATTTTACTATTCATCACTAAGTCGATTCTGCAACGTCTTCTCGAACGGACTGCACCAATGGGCTCGGCGTAATTTTCTCTTCGTCGTGTTATATTTATTTTCAAAATATATCCACGGATCCGGTAAACCTTCGGCTCTGATACCACTTGTTAGGTCCCGGCAATAAAATTACGAGAATAATAACACAGCGGAAAAATAAATATGACACAGATATTTACGTGGTTCACCCTTTAACTGTTAGGGCTACGTCCACGGGACAAAAAACCGAATAATTCTTCCACTATTAAAAAATAGTAGGCTTACCAAGAGAGTAATACAAAATAATGGCACTCAAAAAGTGTTTCCCAAATTATCCTCACTATTCTTTCTACCCGAGTTTTAAAACCCAATTCTAAAACGGAAACTCTCAAAAACTCTCTCTGTCGCTCGGTTGTGTGTCTTGAGATGGATGAGCCATCTCCTATTTATAGGAGAGGTGGACGCGTGATTAGGAGAGGTGGATGCGTGATTAACGCGTCCACCTACCAACGTATCACTTACCAAAGAATTTTTCTTCTTTTCTTTTTCAACTATGTGGGTGTGGGTAGGCACCGCCACCACCAACAAATAATTTGTGAGTCCCACTGAGTGGGCACCTCAAAACAGCATATCCAAAGCATGCTCTATTTTCCTGCCAAAACTTCCAGATGTAGATGTTTTCAGAGCCATCAAACTTTTGGTACTAAAGATCTTGGCCTCATCTATGTTACTTTCACCTTCAAACCCTAAGAAAGAAGCCTCGTACATACTCAACATTCCTTTCACATCCTCACAAAGTGATGCCTTGAATTCACCTTTCTCATCTTTGAACCTCTCAAATACATCTACCCAAATAAAATTAAATAAAAATGAGAATGTTAGGAAAATATGTTCACTTGATAACAATAAAAATTCATATTTTAATTTAACTTCACAAACATTATTCATAACTTTCATAATATAAAACAAATTTAGAAATTTTTTATATAAAAGTTTTTGAATTTTTATTATTGATTATTTATAATAATAATATCATTTTCTATCATTTTGTAATTTTTTTAAAAAAATAAAGGATATAATGTATTTGTAATAATAAAATTAATTATTTATTAAAGCATAATTTAAATTTTTATTTTATTTAAATATTTTAATCTTTTCAAATGAAAATATTTTGTAGAAAAAATTATTTACAAATATTATAATTTTAATTATGAAAATATCATTGTTTAAATGTAGAAAACAGTTGGAAATGTCTTTTGTTATAAAGGAAAACTTTGAAAAATAACTTAAAATTGTTTTCCAGTTAGAAAACAGATTAATTTAAACACAAAACTCAGTTTTTCAATTTTCTTGAAAAATTGTTCTAGAAAATTAGTCCAGCTTTCTACAACTGAACAAACCCTTAGTATCCATTTCGTTCATTTTTGCATTAAATAATTTATATAATGGTAAAAGATTAAAACATAAAACAAATTAACACTATTCAAACAAGCAGAAGGTTTCTAATGGTTATTATTAGCATCACTAGAATTAGAGTCTCTTCGACAATACTAGCTGTTTTAATAGTTATTAGCTGTTTATACAACTATCTAGAGTAAAATTTTCAGTAAAAATAGCTATTGAATTTAAAATAACAAAAGGACATTTAAATATTAAGTGAGAATTTTAACTTATGACTATATAAGTGAACTCATTATAAAAAAATAGAGAATTTATATAATGTGTTATTATTTTTCTATCAAAAAAATGTCAATTTATAGTGAGTAGTCCAATTATATAAATTGAAATCATTATCATTTCTAAAATGATAATACAATTTCCTCTATTAATTCATTATTAAATTATTTGGTTTAAATTTTTAAGTAAAATAAATGTAATTTTTTAACTTAATTGTAGACTTGCAGTACCATAGTAACCGTTGGAAAGAAAGACTTTAAACTAATGTTAATATAAATTAATTAAGGATAATATAAGTTAATTAAGGACATAATTGTCAAAAAAATTTCAATTAAAAAATGGAAACGCTAAAGGTTAGATGGATTAACATTTTAATAAAAGTGTCACCTTATCCACTAATAGCTATTTTATATACTACCTAATGACAATTTACAAACACAGTATTTTGACGTAGTTAAAAACTCTAAGCCCTCCCTCAAAAGTTGTTGCCAAATAGAGCCTTATTAGTGGTTCGATATTCGTTGATCTATTCGATTTTTACCAATTTATGGGAAAGAAAAAGGTTTGTCAGTTTAGCATCCTGTTATCTGTAGACTACAAACAAAATTAGAAAATGTGGTAAGTATATAAATGACAAATAATTGAATTGGTGGTACCTTCGGATGCATGATACCCATGCTGTCTAAATAACCTAAAACGAAGTGCAGTAGCATAAAGATCATCATCGTATGGCCAACCATTATTAGTATTTGAATAGACAGCATTAAGTGCATCCTTAATCTCCAACTCAAATTGGTACTTCAAGCCTAGCCTTTGAACTTCATCAATGAGCTCAAGCTTGGCTAATGGCTCCATCTCTCTATTAATAAGACTCTTCACTTCATTTTTCAGTTTCTCAACCTGCTTGGTAGGTTTCTCTTCCTGCAAAAATGCAAATATTGTGAGTATTCAACCTATGAAATGATGAACACCAAAGTGTTAATCACAAAAACATTCAAGTTGTTGTGCTAAATTGTTGAAACAATTTGTTTTGATATTTTGTAAATGATACATTTTGCTCTCAATTATTATATTGTTCTTTATTCAATACAGCCAATTAAAATTTAATGATAATATATCAACTCTTTATCTTTTATCTTTTAACTTTATGCATCGATGATATGTAGATGTTATTATAAAGCAGAATACCTTGGCTATAATCTTTAATAAATTATTATTATAAAGCATGTCAATCCATGCAATTTACTTTATAATCTGTAGATGTCAGATCTTCACTTTGGCTGGTTAGCCAAGTATGTGAGAATTCAGATATTCATCTGTTATTTGCACAATCTGGAATATGTGCAAGTGTCCCCATATTCACTTTGGCTGTAATCTGTAGATGTCAGATCATATGTAGTCCGGTTGATCTTGTAACTTATGAGATGAGTGAGAGGTATCGAGTTTTGAGTCCTCTCACCTTAGAGTTTTTATAAATAACATTTGGAACGAACAGTCACACATAGCTGATAGTAAGTAGATATATGATTTATGTATAAGATAATATTTAAATATATTAAACCAAAGGAAGATGAAGTAACATACAGAGTGTTTACTGGGAAGTGACTGAAGAAGATCATAGTCCCAAACAGTAGACTCATAATTTGCAGAGCGCCTACTTGTTACTAGCCCGTCAGTGGCAGCAACGTTAGCAGAGACACACCGAATAGACCTAAAAACATTTGCATATGGGACCTTTTTATGCGAATTAATAGAAAACTGGGTTGATGTAGCAAGAGGAAATGACAGAACAGCTTGTAGAGCCATTGTTGTAACTGCACAAACTCTAGAGAGATATACAAGAAGGAGAGAATAAGAAGAGCCTCTCTTCAATATGCTTAACTCATAAAATCAAGAGCTGTTTATATAGAAGGAAAAATAAGCAATTCCTTGCTCAATAAGTAGTTCACAGCTCAGTAGATAAAAAGAGAAAATATTTATTGGAAATTTCTTGTTGCATATTTAGTTCCATACACTAATCTAATAAAAAAAATAATTTTTAGAGGGTGAAGTACTTTTTAGTCTCTAAATTATTATCAAATTCATTACTTCGTCTATTTATTTTAGAGAACCAATTATATAATTTCTAAATTTAATGTTCGTCCAACTAAATGATCGCTCGGTCCAAAAAGAAAGTTTTTTTTTTTTTTTTATTTATTAATCAACTAAATAAAGTAAAATCAAAAGATAGAAAATTAAATTTCATAATGAAAGTAGTAACCTTCTATTAAAGTAAAATAAAATATCAAAACTCGTTACATCAAAACTCATAAATATACATTCAATAGCAAATCCAGAAAACGACCAGGCCAGTCGAGAAAAAAAGAAAAAAGAAAAAATCGTGGCTAAAAAGAAACTAAGGGAAGTTGCAATTATTTGACATAGGTTTTTTTTTTTTTTTTTTTTTTTTTTGTTGTATTTTCCATTAGATCCAATGATTTTGAGGCCTTAGAATTTTAATGTTGTAACAGATAAATGTTTATGAATTAAAACAGGCAATAAACAGTGATCAACAGTTTCTGATTTCAAACAGTAATTGAAACCGTGTATTTTAAGATTTGATTTCGGTTCTTCATTTTTTAAAACCGGAACCAATGGTCTTAATTTAAAATTGGAGGTTCCGGTTTGAAATCGTGAAAAATACGATCTTAAAGACACTTCCAACTATTTTTTTTTATTATATTTTTTAAAATAAATTTTTAATTTTTTTAAAATTGATTTATTTTTTTTCAATAGTAATAATAATAATTCAAGCTAAAAATCTAAAAAAGAATTTTTAAAAATTGAAATAAATTAACTAATTTCAATTTGAAATCAAAATTAAACCAGAATTGGCAGTTCCAAAATTATTTCAGAAACTGCCTAAAAGCGGTTTGAAAAAAGAGTTTGAGAAAAGGAAGAGAGAGAAATATTAAGATTTTTCATTTCACATTTCTACGTAGATAATATTTTAATGGAAAAATTAAGGAAAAAGTCAGGTTCAATGGCCCGATCTATCATTATCCAATTGGCCAAAATTTACTTAATCGTCTCTTTGAAAAATATATTGCTTGGATATATACATAAAGCTTTCCATCCACTGGCCAATCTCTAACACCATATTTGGTACACCATAATGGAATTTAAGTGTAATGTAATAAAAGATATTTATTTTATATTACTAGCCAATCTATATGTTTGGTTGGTTTTTTTATTTATATAGACGGGAGTGAAAGTTCTCAGATTCGAGCTATAAGATTTTTTACTTATTTGATGAGTGAATCATCAGAGAGTTAGCTGTATTGTGTAGTTTAAGATATTCTTTTTGCTCGTTGAGCCTCCTAATAAATAAAAAAGGTTGAACATAGAAATTTACCCTTGAACTTTATTATTTTAATCTTACGGCACCGTCGACTTTTACTTTGACTAATTAAATATTTTAACTTATGAAATTACACATATTAAACACATCGATTTTTAAATTTATTTTATTAAAGACTTCAATTTGAAAAATTAGATCAATTACACACTCATTTTCTTTCACCCGTCATACCTAAATTATAGCCACAATCACATTGTGGAGCCTAAAATTTAATTTGAAACATAAAAAATCCTTGAATTATTATTTGTGTAACAGTAAAATTCGTTTGGCGAATTAATGAAATTTCGGCCATCGGAATACCACGTGGGCTGCATCTCTTCCTCTTGGTTGTCATACACTCTCTGTGCCTCCTCCTGGTTTGGTTAGTTTAATTAATCATGATATTGTTGGTATTGCTTATGGTAGATTGTCTTGAGCCTTGGCTCCCTTTAATGTACCAAAAAAAAAAAAAAAAATCGAAACCGCCATCACCAATGTCTAAAACCACCATCCACCTATCTCTACAAAATCTAAAATTAATCAATGTTTTTGTTTTTCTGTAAGACTGAAAGTGGATATACCTTATTCAATATATTTATTGGACATTCAAAAACTTTGAGCATCTAATCTCATTATTTCTCAGTTTGTACGCTTTTCTCTAACTCTGATCTCACTCTAATTTTATTTACGCACTGCTCTGCTTTGGTTGGCCTGACCATGATTCATTTCACTCTTTGATGGAGATATGGTCCTAATAAGGATCCTTTCTTCTCTCCCACGGTGGAACTTGATCGGACGAAATTTACCCAGGTCCTCTAAAAAGTAAGAGCTTTGTCTAATATCTCCTAAACAAAAACAATAAAATAAAATAAAAAAATAAAATAGCAAATAATTATCGAAGATCAAGAACAAGTCCTTGATGAGAGGTGGTAGTGATAATCACTACAAAAAAAACGCTAAATTGCGACCGACAGATATCGGTCGCAAACTTGCGACAGATTTACTACAGAAGAAAAAACCGTCGCAAATTTTAGCGCTAAAAATTCCCGCGATCTTGTTTCTCAGTTTGTGACTCATATGCAACGGATTTGCGACGGATTTTGCGACCGATGTGCGACTAAGGTTATTCCGTCGCAAAATTTCGCGGTTCAAAATTTGGAATGATTTTTGTGACCGATGTGCGACTTATTTGAGACTGAATTTTTGCGACCAACTTCTTTAGTCGCAAATTGACTGCCATGTAAAAAGATGTCGCAGGTTTAAAAATTGCGACCGATTTGCGACCAAATGGTCGGTCGCAATTTTTAGGGCTTTAAACGCCAGACGCCCTCCTCCTTCTTTCTTCTTCTTTCTTTCTTCTCCTCTCCTCCTCTCCTCTCCTCTGTTCACAGGCCGCTCTAGCCCCTCCTGACGCCGCTCCAGCCCGCCTGACGCCGCTGCCGCCCCTCCTGACGCTGTTCCAGCCCCTCCGGTTGCTCCACCCGTCTTCTTGGACATTTTTTGAGGTATTTTGCGATTTTTCGATTTTTTTTCATTTTTTTTTAATTTTTTTATTTGAGATTTATGTGTATTTGGGCATAATTATTTGTATATATATTTGTTTGCTGGTTATATTTTCTAGCGGCTAATATTTGCCTAAGTTTAAAAAATTATTTTAATTATTTATTTTATTGAGCGGTTAATGTTTATACTGCACTGAACCTAAATACTTTGTTTGTGAGAGTGTATTCAAATATGTCTATAAATACTTTGTTTGAACCTAAATTTAGGGTGCGTAAACTTGGAAAAAAAAATTGAAAAAACTGCACTGAACCGATTGAAGGAAGATTTTTCAGTCTTTGGTTTCGATACATTTTTCTTTTTAATTTGAAGAAAATTTTAGTTTTTCAATTTGGTTCGATTTAGAAAAAAAATGATTAATTGAACCTAACTGAAGGCATACAGTGTCATTTGCAGCAACTATCCTTTTAATTTGAACTTAGATTGTCAGATTTTGGTAAATATTAAGATGAAAAAAAGAGACTGGATATTCTGATAATTGAACCAGATTGAACCAAAAAATGCAATCGGTTTGGCCCAGTTTTTATTCCAAAACGGTTTAAATCAATTATAGAAAATACAGACTTCAATTAATCTGCTAACAAATGGTTAAATGCTAATAATAATTGTCCAGCCGATCTAAAAATTGTAATTAGTGGGAACAATACATAAAAATAATAATTCATTAATAGTGTAAAAAATAAAATTTATTAGAGTAAATATAAATTAAAATAATTATATGCAAAATTAAACGTAAGAAATCATAAATCAAATTGTAAAAACAAGTAAGGGCAAGTCACTTTACTTTGTAAAAATATGTAAAAATCATTATCCCATTGTAAATTTACTCATACTCAATTATTATAATAATAACCCCGATTAAAATAATTAATATATTAGCAACTTTCAATAGAAAAAAAAAAAAAAACATATCAAAATACACCATACCTAATAGTAATAAGCTTAAAAATCTCACTTTTACCATGTGTCATAAGAAAATCGAATATAATCTAATGTTATGAAATTCATTTAAATCTAACCAAATTAAAAAAAAAATTGAATGGAAATAAAAATCGCATAAATAAATGTAATATATTAATTAATTAAAACTTTAAAATAAATCTAATACCCAAATACATATCTAATAAATGAATGTAATACTAACTGATACCATTGAAGAATACATATCCAAACACCTAATAATAATAAGGGGCTTAAAATCTAAAAATCTCATTTTTGACCTTTTTGGAACAAAATGAATTTTTAATTTGGATATTGCCAAAATTCAATTTGGATTATTGTTCCTATAATGCATTTCTATTCTTGTATAAATTAACATATATATATATATATATATATATATATATATATATATATATATATATATATATATATATATATATATATGTATATATATATATATATATATAGGATAACTAAATATTATAACTACATAGTAATAAATAAAAAAATGATAATATTAATTTATATGTAATTTTAATTTTCAAATAAGACATAAACATGATAGTTTGAATTTTTTTTAATAATAATTATGTTATGATACATGTAATTGAAATTATTCTTTTTTTATAATTATGAAATAATGCATTTTTTTTATTATTGTTGTTATTATTCATAAAAATTAAATTTTTTTTTAATGAATAATGCGTTTGGTTTGGTTGGAGGCCTAGTAGTGGCCATTTTGCTTTTGGAGAATGTTGGTATGATATAGGAGTGTTTATTGAAGTGTTTTTATATTTGGGATTTTATTGAGTTGTGCCGAAGTGCTGCCGAATTTTTTTCAAAAAAATTCAATATGTGGAATCGTACACCTACCTTTATTAGGGTAAAGGTAATAAATGAACTTAGTGAATAAATGAACTTAGTGATTTTACATTTATATATAGGTACCCTTATTATAGAAATAACTTTAGTTAGTTATGAGCGTAAATTGAACATTACATTAGTGGCATGTTTTAAGGATGGTTTAAACTAATGCAATTACATATAATTTACCCTTCATAAACAAATTGTTAATTAGGTAAAAAAAAATGCGAAATAATCGAGATTGGATGTACTAGAGGTTCGAGGTCAATGGGATATTAAGGCAAGAGTTCCTGCACGGATTGGAGGCGTTTATACAGTTTGCAGTTGGTAATCCCAGTTTTATGAATGGGAATAAGTTGAGGTGTCCATGTAATCACAAGAAGTGTTGAAATCGAGCCTTCTTAGACATCGATACAGTGAAACTTCATTTGTGCAAAAATGGGTTCGTGGAAAATTATTACGAATGGATACATCATGGTGAAGCTCGAGTTGCCAGTGGGTCAGGCCACTCCATTCCGGTAAGTTTAGAAGTTCAGCCTTATCAATTTCTGTATGGTAATCAATGCAATGATATGGTAATCGATGTGAGTAGAGTACAATGTGATTGGGATAATATGGAGGAATCGCCAAAGCTGATACTGCAGTTGATGCAAAGCTGGACACGGAATTTGCAGAATGGTTCAAATATTATGTAAGTTACTTTCAATGTACACAACACGGTATGTACATTTATTAAATATGACTCATGTCATTACTATTTCCCATAGGCTCGAAGCTCGGAAAGCGATATTCGTAACAGATTTATTATGGATCTGGCAAAGGGGCCATTACCGGTTGCTAATGCCTACTCTGGCTACTTTGTAAATGGTTACAAGTTTCACACTGAGGGTTATGGGAGAAGCAGAAAGACAATGAACAGCGGTGTGTGCATAAAGGGATCAAACTACAGTGACGTGTCAAACGATTTTTATGGGAAATTGGTTGAGGTTTTGGAGTTAGAATATCCAGGCCTACCAATGAAGTGCACAATCTTATTCAAATGTGAATGGTTTGATCCTACGCCAATCATTGGCACGAAGGTTCATCCTAAGTATAATCTGGTTGATATTAATCAAAGAAGAAGATATACAAAGTATGAACCTTTTGTTTTGGCAATGCAAGCTGCACAGGTGTACTATGTCCCATATCCATCGTTTAAACGAGATAGATGCGATTGGATGGTAGTGTGCAAAATCAAGGCTAGATCAGTTGTTCATGCACTTGAAACGAAACAATCTTCTTCACTCGCAGTATCGGAGGCATTTCAAGAAGTTAAGGTTGAAACGCAACCGATGCAAGTTGTTGAAGATTTAACAGATAGATTAGATGATGAAAGCCGATCTTATGTTGAAATAGGACCATCAAATGATGAAGAGGAAGAAGATCAAATCATCATGGGTACCTCAGAAGACGAATATGAAGAAGAGGAAGCTGATGAAGAGGAGGAGGAAGCAGATGATATTCAAGACACTTAAAACTTAGAGCAATTTTACTGTTACAAATTGATAAATGTATATGTAATTAATATTATTAATGAAGAATTTCAATGGTATTCACTTTGTTTACTCATATTTACCACATGTTCTACAATTCATATAATTGTATAAATTCATTTTATCTAGGTTCTGATATCTGCAGTACAGATGGCTAGAGGCAGACCGTTTGATTTTGACGCGTCCGCCAGTGGTTCGCGTGGAGGTCATGACCCTGGACGCAGTGCCCGTGGACGAGGAGGGTCGATCCCTCGTCCTTCGTCAGGTACGTCTGGGGCTTCGTCATCTGCTTAGCGACCAGTACTGTCGCCATCACATCCTTCTTCAGGTACGTCTGGGGCTTCATCCTCTGCTCAGCGTCCAGTACTGCCGCCATCACAGCCTTCTGCTCCTTCCTCTTCTGGACCAGTACAGACTCCACCAGCTGCACAGTCACCTACTGTGCAAGGTAATCATAAATGTCATAACTGTCATTTTAATTATATATTAATTATCTAAAAATTTATAACAGTTGTCATTTCTTTTGCAGCTTCATCAGATCCATGTATCACCCTCAGTTTGGTAGCGGGACAGTAAGTACTTATTCAAATTTTCTGCAGGCATATTTTGTACTTATTCATAGCTGTGATGCTTTCGTGTAATTATATTTCACTTCTGTTTTTTTTTTCAGCATATATCCATCTTCTCAAGCAGCAAGGCAAATTTTGAAGATAATCAAGCTACAGCTGCATAAAGAAGGATACACATGGGATGCCGTACCACAAGAGACGAGAGACTTTTATTGGGAGGAGTTCCAGGTACTCTTTGGTTTAAGTTATATCATCATTCAATGTTTACAATTCAAGATACATCCTTAGTGTTTAAACGCTATATTTCATTTTTTTGCAGAAACATTTCATATGGGACGAGGCCATTACGGCTATGCTGAAAGTAGCCTGGGAGAAGATATGCGCCGATCGATACGCTGACTTCACCTATAGGATGAGAAGCAGCGGTAAGAAGCAGCAGTGCGTGTCTTAGGAGATATGGGAGAGCTGGCAAAAGGCTTGGGAGGATCCTGCATTCAAGAGAAAGCGGGAGATATTTGCACAAAACAGGCGCAGTGAGACTGGCGGTGATGGAGCAGGACCTTCGCGATACACAGGCGGATCTATATCTGCTATAGAGACAGCTCGATTATTAGTAAGTGAACTAGTCCCTTTACAAGAAACTGATGTTTAATGAAAGGACACTATATATATTAATATATCATGCATAAAAATTTATTACAGGCTAAAGAATTAGGTCGTGAGCCCACACCGATGGAGGTGTTTACATACACTCACACGAAGGACCACGATCGTAATACCTTTGTCGATAGACGTGCGCTGAGCGTCAATGTAAGTAACAATGAATAATATTTACATTTACCCTCTAATCATTGCGAAGATGTACAAAGTTGAATATAATAAAGCTTGCAATTGTATTGATTAATTAATTTTTTGTTTTCAGGAGAATTATACCACAGTTCGGGAGCGTATTGTTACTTCTTAGACCGATGAATCCGAAGCTGAGTCAAGAATTGATGAGGTAGCGCTTTATCTCGAGGCTGTAGGGGGCGAGAAGAAGAGGAAGGTATACGGCATCGGGTCTCAGGCATCACAGTTTTACACTGGCTCAGCAGCTCACGCTTCTACAGCCAGTGCAGCACGACAGCCGGAGCACACTGACTCGCACTATGATGATGATATACGGGCTCAACTTGCTGATCAGCAGAGACAGATTGCAGAGCTTAGAGCGCATGTGATGCGGCTGTCCGGTGAGCCCTGTGCTGGTACTTCTTCCTCTGATCTCGCGCCTGCTACAGACCGACATGTTTCGACGTCTCAGCAGCAGCCACTTCCGGCTCCTGATCCCGATGCTGCAGACGATACCTTGGTCACCCCTCCTGGCGCTACATCACATCCAGCAGGTACTCCTCCCGGCGATCCGACATCGGATCCTGCAGATGAGCAGCAACATAGATTTGATTTTGGACCTTTTTAGTTTTTTATTTGTATTTTGATATTTTAATTTGTTCAGTACAATAAAAATTACATTTTTACATTGTTCTTGAATTGCGTGTGTGATATATATGTATATATGTCAATTTTCACAGGTGCGGAAAAATTTTGGTTTTATAATAATATTTAATTTTTTTTATTTTTTTTTAATTTTGCGACCGATTTGATACCGAAAATTACAATTTTAAATTAACATTTTGCGATCGATTTGCGACCGATTAAAAAAATTTGCGACCGTTTTTCCTGCGACCAAATTAGCGACTGAATTTCAAATTAAACCACGACCAAAAATTGCGACCGATTATTCGATTTTGCGACCGATTATATCGGTCGCTATTTATACGTCGGTCGCAGATAGGTCGCAAAGGACAATTTGCGACCGATATTAGCCATTTTGCGACCGATTTGTCGGTCGCAAAATGGCGTTTTTCTTGTAGTGAATGGTTTAAACTTTTTTTGCAGATTTTGAAATATAAATTTTTGTTAACCTCGGTGATCGTGTGAAACACCCCGAATTTTTATTTTTAAAGCTTTTGAATTTTTATTAAATCAAAAATCTCGACTTTCAACTATTTGGGCTATATATATATATATATATATATATATCAAACAATCTCAATTCGAGCCCAAGTTTGTGAGTTGGGCCTAAGCCCAAATATATCATCGGAATTGTCGATTTGAGAACGATTAAAATTTTTGAGAAATAATACGAAACCCCTTAATTTAACTTATTATGAATATATATAAATTAATTATCCTAAAACCAAATATTGTTACTATTAATATTTTTATTATTAATATTGAGTAATTGGAGAAAATATTATGGAACCAAACTAAATAATTAAAATAAATCGAACCGGGCTTTAAAACCAAATTGATCTTTCGAAAAACCACACGAATAATCCGAAAACCAAGTGAAAAACCTGCAAACCGAGCAAAAATCAAGCCAAATCATTGAATCAGACCAAACCGGTTCGAATCGAACCGGAATGATCTAGAAACTGACATAATTTCTTTTTTTCTTCCTCTCTTCTCCTTCTTCTTCTCCAGTCGCACGACCTCCTCCTGCCTTTCCCTTCCCGATCCAACCACTTGAGTTTCTCGCCGTTGTCCCCTCGCCGCTGCAAGTCCGGTCTCATCACATCACCTCTCCGTTCAACTCTGATGCGAAAGGCTATCGTTGGAAGCTGCAACCGCAACGCCTTCAGCCCCTCCTCCCTCTTTCTCCGCTCGATTGCACGCGACAGCAGCGCCACAGCTTAGGCGCCATCGAGTACAGCCACAGATCACGTTTGATTTCTCTCTCCCTATCTGGCTTGCGATTCAGGCGAGTGCAACTCTTTTCCTTAGACTAGCAGCGACGTTGGTGGCGGCTCTATGCCCTGGCGAGCCCGTTTCAACCAACTAGAGGGTTGATCTCATTAAACTAACGAGAAAAATGGAATCCTTGTTGAATTTCGAGTCAAATGGTATGATCGTTGCAATTTTCTGGGCATTCGCGACTTCCCGACCACCGTGCACGGCGGCTGGTGGCGGCGGTCCGGTGACCGGCCGGCGACACTCCGGCAAGGTACCAAGAGGCAGAATAATCTCCTCTTCGCGTGGATCATGGAAATTGTGGTCCGATTCTCAAACGGTACGCCCTAATACTGTAACACCCTCCGCCCAGTCCCGTGAGACCCGACGACGGATGCCACATTCGGTGCTGGAGACACCGTCTTAACTTAACCTACAAATCATTAAATAAGATTATGAATTAGAAGTAATTGAGTATTCACAAGTTTAGCGAGTAATATTTTTTTTTATAGATAATCATTTCATTTCGTTTTCATCTCTTTTTTTTTTTTTTTGAAAAATAGATTAGAAAAAAAAAATCCTACAGAAATACTGTAAGAATTTCCCTTTTAAAACTGAGCTCGCCAAACCTGTGAATACAAAACACTCCCAATTAAACTCCAAACTCCCAACATCTCCAAATAATCATCATAACACAATAACACTTCTATATTTTCATAACTATATAAATCCTCAATAGCATTTTAATATTCATCAATTAATTCCATTCAGTATATATATCAAGTCTTAATAAACTAATCATACCAACTCTCTTAAAATATTTTATATTCAATCATTTAATGAATCTTATTCGTATCTCCGAATATATACACCAACATAATTGCTAATTACATGCTTAAGTTATAATTCAAATAATACAATCTCCGAAAATATAATACTTATACATGCCATAGTTCTTAATTACATAAATCTCAATCTACTACTACCACAATAGTCACTTCTGCCCTGATGCTACTCTTCTAGTCTTCAAGCAGCAACCACAGTCTTTAACCTGCGCGTGATAAAAATCAACGCGCTGAGTATAAAACTCAGTGGTGCTCATAATTCACATACTTACTAAAGTTGCGATGACAACTTTCTTAAAACACAAATTATATAAAATCATTAAATTTCAACATCCATTTACATTTATAGCAAAAGAAATATCAAATAAACTTAATAACATAAAGAATTTAATTCTTTCAACTCATAAATTTATTACTTGCACATCTATTATACCAATACATATACTATTTATTTTTAACACCATGTACCGGAATATCATGCTTTGAAAATTCATTTGATAACATAATCATTAATTTCCAAAGTAAAGTTTACTAAAATAATATGATCTCATTCGTTTAATTCAAATACTTTGAAAGCAATAAGACGATTATAAATACAAATATGTTTTCATTCTTTTATAGCAACAATAAAATTTCATTTTTCAATAAGGCTCGTACTCATGTAGAACGAACATAAGCAGATTTGATCGTGGCCTATGTTAGCGCCACCCCTATCACATACTCGTGGCCTATGAAAGCACCACCCCCATCACACAATCGTGGCCTATGAAAGCACCACCGTGGCCTATGAAAGCACCACCTCCATCACACAATCGTGGCCTATGAAAGCACCACCGTGGCCTATGAAAGCACCACCCCATCACACAAATAAGCGCGTCCGCCTATTTATAAGGGCTGATAACCCTAGCATATGATCATAGCTTCACAATAACAAAATCAATCTCATCATACCACGTTTCAATCATGTATAGTAGAGCCCAAATCAAAATCATTCTTTCACAAAAGCAATAATTCTTCAATCATTCTTTCACAAAACTCTTCATTTCTTAATACCCATCAGTTCAAAATTTCTCAACTTACAACTTACAAAAATTACCACATTCTTCAAAGGAAATATTGAACATATATATATATATATACTTAATATAGGAAAATTTCTCATAAATTCCTTTTCTTTTAAAACTTTCTTAACATCATAATGAAATTTATCATAAGAAACTTCTTATCATATAAAATCATACTTATGTCATACTTATACCATACAAAAAAATAATTAAGTAAGCCTTACCACCCTAGAGTGGTTTGGCCTCTTAATGAAAACCAAGGGGAGGAATTTCCTTCTCCAACCAAGCATACTAACATAACTCTTATGCACCAAGGTATCCATTTCTATCCTCATCATGCATTATCTAAACTAATTCCACACTTTATCCCAAAATTTCCAACAATTTTTCCCATTTATATCCATTTAAACATATCCACAATACCACTTTTCAACCTTATATCTTATTTTTGTCAAATCAATCCTCAAACATACAAATAATCAAGAGAACCTCATCACACATGAGTCATACATACATTTATCCAAATAAACCTATGAGTCAAGGCATAGGAAATTTCCAGCATTAAAATATCCTTGACCTTTGCTGTGTTTTTAAGACATAACTTGAGTTATATGTCTCCAAATTGAATGAAATTAGATTCATTAGAAAGCTGAGATAAAATGCTACAAATGTTATGAAGGGACCATAGCCCAGATCAATGTGTAAGGTGGTAAACAGAAGCTAGGAACACAGACCAACAGTCCAAACCCGATTCAGCAGAACTAAGTCCAATGTTTATTGAATTCCTACTCAAAAAAACACTCAAATTAAACCAATCCAGAACCAGGGAAGTCTTAAGACACAGGGAAACAACTTTCATGAAGACCTTAGAACAAAATCTTGTCATTATAGTAGTCAAAATGGGCACTCAATTCAGTGATGCATGTGGCCCGACATAACAGAGTCAGTTTAGGTATTTCAGCCATAAGTTGAGCTATGTATCTCCAAATTGGACACAAGAGGATGGGTTGGAAAGCTAAGAAGTATACCTAAAAATTTCATGAAGGACTCAGACACAAATGGGAAGTATAAATGGTCGAAAACTAGTCCTTAATTGCACCCAATAACACTTTTTCCCAAATTCAGCTTACTTTAACCATGAAAAAAACATGAACAACAAAGATACAAGGTAGAGATTTTTACCACATACCAAGTACTCATCAAACATCATCTTAAGAGCATAAACCAACAAAGAATAACAAGAAAACTTAAGGCCTTATTCATCAATAGATTTTGCCACTCTTGGAAGATGAAGAAGAAAATGTTTTCCTCATCAATTCAACATATAGGCAGGCTTAGAAATCTCCCAAGAAAACATTTATACCACCAAAGTTCAATAATCAAATCATTTCATATAAAATTCCCAATTGTCACAAAATAGTATAAACTTCACAAAATCAAAAAGTTTAACAAAGTAATTGTGTTTATGAACACTAACCTTTAAAACAAGCTTTAATCAAAGCTTCTCAAGCTTTGGTCTTGCCCTTATCTTTGTTAGAAGGCTCTCCACCCTTTGACCCAAGTAGGAAAATCACCAAATTCCTTGAAATTAGTCACCAAATATTACTTCTCTAGCTTCACTCTCTAAGATTAATTACTTAAACCAAGTTGGATGGGGTGAATTTGATGTTTTTACTAAGTAAGAATTGAAGAAGAAGAAGAAGAAGAAGAAGAAGAAGAAGGAAGAGACGTGTAGGAAAAGAAGAAGGAAAAAAAATTGTTGCTCAATAATTGATAGTTGCCTTTAATAAAGCAACTAAGGGGTATTTTCGTCTTTTCCCCAAATTGGATGGCTAGGATTAAATTCCTTTAATGGCTACAAATATTCTTCAATTAAATTCCTTCAAACTATTATTTATCTCCACAAAACTCTCTAATTTATTCCATAAAAATAATTCCTCAAATTTCCTCCATAAAAATAATTCATCAAATTTCCTTACTTAATACAACACCATAATTCACTATTCACTCATTATCTAAATTCTCCAAAAATATTCATTACTTACTTTCTACCCATAAAAAGCATGCATACATACTCCAAAAATATTAAAGAAAATATAAAACATATATAGTAATTTTTCCGGACCAAAATAGTACCAACTCCCGGACCGGTAGTACTATTCACAGACCGGTTGTACTATTCACAAACCGGTAAATCACTATCCATTCATAGTTAATTATACTCAATATCTTCCTCGGGTCTAAATAAAATATTATCCCCCTCTCTGTAGCACCATTCATGACCCGATAAAATAATATCATTTTAAGATTTGAAAATTTTGGGGCGTTACAAATACCTATTTCCCAATTTTTGTTTTAAATTCCAAAATTTAAAACCATTAATTGATTAAGTTGAAATCAAATATAATCCTTGCTATGAAATTAATTAACTGGTATAATGTAGTTACAAGTTAATTTTTGAACATTATCAAGTAAATTACATGATTATTATTATAATTAGGTTATTTGAGGAGGAAAATAAATTAGAATTAGTTAATTAGTTAATTAGATAATCATTAGTTTAAAATTAGCCGATTGTGCATAAGAAAAGTAAGGCGAATTTTAGTCGGTTAACGGTTAGATCCGAAATTTTGATAAATTAAGATTTGGGAGGCCTAGCCATTTTTGATATTGATATAAAAACTGAATTTTAATAGGTAGTAGTTATAATTAGTTATTGTTAAAATATGTTTTAGCTGCTTAACAAATTAGCTACCATAAATGTAACATCCCTTCCCAGTCCACCCGTTAACCCGAATGAACTGAGCCGAGACGCTACAATCTGGTTGAACTTATGTCTTGTCATGCTGATATCATCCTGTATGCTAAATATGAATACAAAACACTCCCAATTAAACTCCAAACTTCCAATATCTCCAACTAATCATCATAACACAATAACACTTTATATATATAGTCATAACTGTATAAATCCTCAATAGCATTAAATATCCAGCAATTAATTGCATTCATGATCTATATCGAGTCTTCATGACCTATTCATACCAACTATAGTAAAATATTTCATCTTCAATCATTTCATAAGTATTATTCTTATCTCCAACTACTTACACCAAAATAATTACATGCTTCACTTATATTTACAATCACATAAGCTCTAACAAATGTAATAATTATACATGCCATAAATCTTAATACATGCCATAATTCTTAATTATACAACTCTCAATCTACTATGACCAAATTAATCACTTCTGCTTTGATAGTACTCTTCAAGTCTTCAAGTAGCAACCACGATCTTCAACCTACGCGTGATAAAAAAAATGGACGCGCTGAGGGTAAAACTCAGTGGTGCTCATAATTCACATACTTAACAGAGTGTGATGACAACTTACTTAAAATACACATTTCATAAAATCATTGATACTCTTAGAATCATTAAATTTCAACATAAATGTATCTTTATAGTGAAGAATAAACTTCTAATTCATAACATAAATAATTGAATTCTAATGATCTCATAACTCCTTTAATCACATATATCATGATACTATCATGATCTTACCTACTGTTCATTATGCTGTATGAATGAAATCAATAAACATGTAAGAATACATAACAGTATATTTTCATTGTCTTACTTGCTGTTCATTATGTTGTATGACTTATGCACTTTTAGTCACATCATATAAGTTATGATTAATAACATCTCATAACTGTATGGCTCCATAAAAATTAAATAAATAAATAAACTTGTAAGCATATATAGCATTATACTTTCATGATGTACCTGATGTTCCTTATGCTGTATGAATTCTGCAACTTTTATTAAAACTCAGTGAATATCGCAACGAATAAAGAAACATATAAGCACATACATATGTAGAAATAAACATGTACTCACATATGGAATGTAAGCACACATATCATGATACTTTCATTATCATACTTGCTGCTCATTGTACTGTATGATTATGCAATTTGTAGTCAATATAACTGTATAGCTCCATAAGGTTATAGTGAAACCAAAGTGATAAGAAAAACTGTATGAAACTGTATGAATACTGTATGACTGGGCTGCTATGGCCAATATAATCATATCCACTCAACGGCCTGTAGCCGGAGTACCAAACTGTATGGGGCGCAGATCTGCTATCTTATGTCGCGACATAGCCTTATCTACGTGGTTTCTACCTAACCTCAATGGAGCATATTAATGGTATGTCAATAGATAAAACAAAAGCATAGTAACTGTGTCATAATTTGCATGCTTGTGTCATGAAATTAACTGCTTCATAATTTCATAAATCTTACTGCCTACCTGTATGCTGATAGCCTCGCCAAGCGGGCAACTTGTGTCATGTTAGTTTCACATCATTTGCATGCTTGCATTTTGTGTTTATACATGTGTTCATGCTGTCTTTTTGCTTTAAAATGATTGAAGGCATACAAGTTGAGCAAAGGAATACAATTGCATAGAATTCATAACTTCATACACCATAGTGTTTACCTCATTTCACATCATTTGCATGCTTGCATGTTGTTTTGATACATGTTCTCATGTTGTCTTTTTGTTTTAAAATGATTGGAGGCATACAAGTTGAGCAAAGGAATACAATTGCATAGAAAATGAAGTCCAAAAGAGCATCAGAACACAATTCGCGAGCGCGAGAAGCACATATGAGAGTCAGTGAGTTTACAGGCCAAATTCGCGAGCGCGCAATGAAAGTCGCGAGCGCGAGAAGTGCAAAATGAGAGTCAGAGAGTTCACAGGCCAAATTCGCGAGCGCGCAATGAAATTCGCGAGCGCGCGTCATGTTTTCCAGCCTGCGTAGTCTATACTATTTTGGTCATATCTCTCAATTTACAACTCCGATTTGGGTGATTCAAAAACCCATGGAAAGCTAACACATAGAGGAACAAATAACTATTTTATGACACTTCCTAATTCCATCATTAATTAGGGTTAAAATCAAGGTGAAGTTACTGGTAACTTTTCCAGCAAAACTTATTTCAGCAAAAACCCAATATCTACTTCATTTATTCATTTCATCTCATGCTTTTTCACCATTTTCAGTCTTCTTACTCAACATTCAACAACATATTTTCTCATTATCAACACACCACACAAATTCTCATGCAAGGAAATTAATTAAACTAAAAGAGATAGCACACCTTCACTCCAAAAAGCTTAAGCTCTTCTTTTTAGCTTCCTTTTTCTTCTACCTTTGAGCTCACCTCTCCTATACATAAGAACTCTTATGAATACTCTAAAAATATCACCAAATGATTCAATTATGAAATTCAAGAAGGTTTACTTACTTGGTTAGAATAGAAGTTGAATATAAGGCTTGAATCCCATGAAACTTGATGGAGAAAGGAAGGTGAACTAAGGTAAAGGAAGTAGATGAAGGAGATGAAGATGATGAAGGAGATGAAGAAGATAAAGATGAAAAATGGGAAAGTGAATGGAATTCTCGGGTACATCTCCAAAAATATCATGATTTTGTGTGAAAATTACCAAATGGTACCTCAAGTGTCAATAGGTTACAACTTAATACCTCAACTTTATAATTTAGTGCAAGCAAGTCCTAATCCTTATACTTTGATCTTTTTGCTTCCTTCAAGTAAGTCCACTTCTTTTCCTGATTTCAATTACCTCCCATTCTACCCCACTCTGGACTCTAATAGCTCGAACCGGGTTTTGGATCAGCCCGACTCGACTCCAAGCAACAACTCGATTCAATAGAAAAATGGGATGTCACAGTAAAGCTATTAATTTAGTTAACTAATGACTTAATAAAAGATCTTATATGGATATTATTAGAATTAGTTTGTAAATTTTTGGTTGAGTGTTGATATTTTTGTTTTGGAAGGAGGATGAGATTTTAAATTGATTGATTGCCCGACGGATGGGCTGTGTGCATTGATTGATAAATATATAATAATATTGGGATATTTGAGCAGGTAGATAGTCCAATTTTTAGGGGAGGTGCTGCTGAAATTAGTCTAGTTTTAATTAATAACATAATCAATAAGTTTATTTAGATTAATTCTATAACTTGTTATTTAATAAATAAAGTACTCTGACTATTTTATTATTATCATGATTATTCATTTAATTATTCAATTATTTATTTATTTCATCATTGTTGTTTATTGTTAATTTTTATTTATTTATTTAATTATTTAATTGCATTTGAGAATGGATGTCTAATGTTGCATTGCATTACGATGTTCAACTGATCAATATGTCCGCATTTAATTGCAATGTTTGATTAATTGTGTTGTGATAATGCTATGCTTTGTTTGTGTGGAATTGGGATGAAGTGGGTCACCATGGGTTTGTGAGACCGTTACCATTATATGGATCCTGATTCTGATTACTGTTAGCCGGGTAACTGGGAGATCGGCGCCCCCGGGTAAATGGGAGATCGGCGCCCCCGTGTGCACCTACCGTTACCGTTACTGTTAAACACAGGTTGGCTTCTTTATTGGGCGCACCGGATAATCTAGATTTGATCGCAGCCCGCAGGGTGGCCTCCTGTTATGAGCGCCTGATGATCTAGATTTGATGGAGACGACCGGGTTGCCTCCTGTTGATATGGAAAAGAAAAGAGAGAATGGAAAAACAATGAGAGGACTGGTCAAGTGAGGATTAGACCAGTCGGCCAGAATGGGGGATCGGCTCCCTGGTGCACACGTGAGAGGATGGGCCATGTGGGAGGACGGCTCATCGGGGGTTTCGGTGACTCCACTGACCAATTTCCACGTGATGTGATTATATGAAGATGTTAATGATTGTGAGTACTGGTGATTTGCCATTTGTGTGACTGGCTGCGTGAGCATATAACTAGTCAGATGACTAGATCGATATGTTTACACATTTGTGTGACTGCGTCTGTTGTGCGATATTATTTCTCCTTAGAAAACTCACAAGTCTTGCTTGATTTTTCAGGAAGTAAGTTTTTCTTTAATCCGATTTAGGCTATGTTTCTTCGGCACCGGGCAATAGAGAAATTTTCCTAGTTTCATAATTATTTTAATATGTAATCATGTGTATAAAAAGTTATGTATACCAAAGAGTTAGTGACTCCGCAATTGTAAGATTTACATATATTTAGTCGTGTATTAACATAAATGATACAATTATGTAAGCCCATATTAAAAATGCGATGTATCGTTAATTGGACCCGAACTGTAGAATGTTGTAGCTGATAAATTTGGGCCGAGATTTAATAAAATCTTGAGGTTTATTTTCCTATAAATATGGGCTGAATGTTTAAAATTATAATGAGATAGTAAATTTTTAGTGTTTCAGGCTTACTACGGGCCTCGGGGGACTTAAGCTTACCTAGGCCCTAGTGCCGGTCCGGCCTATGGAATCGGGTCATGACATAGTGGTTTCAATTTTAGTGATAATGATTTTAGATTTTGGAGAGAGGAATAATTTTAGATAGTGGTTTATAATTTTAGTGGCAGAGCTTTTAGATTTTAGATAGATAGGTGGAAGTGATAGCGGTTTTGCATTGTTGGCAGGGGAGGAATGGGGACGTTTATGTGTAAAAAATTTTAATATAAATAAAGGCACTTGTCAATCACATATCATTCTGGTAGCTGGGATTTCATTAATTCGGCAAAAGGATTTTACAGTTACAAGAATAGAAATTTAGGAATTTTTACGTTACAGATTGATGTGATTGAGTTATAGTTCATGGGTAAAAATAAGCTATTATTAAAAGTTAAAATTTATGAAAATTATTATTTCAAAAGTCATGTAAAATTATATATCAAGTTGATATTTTGCAGATAAAAGTCAAAAACTCTAAAAATTATCAATATTAGTATCAAAAGGTATATAATATTATCAAAATTTAAAAATTCAAATATATAATAGATTATCCATAAAAGTCAGGGTGCCACAAAATTAAAATTATAATATTGAGAGGTGAATTTATGTATTGAGCAAAATAAAAGACTAGGTTGAACGTCATATAAGTGACGTTAATGCTAATTGCAAAACTAATATCTAGTATAGTAAATGTTAAATAATGGATGACACTCATTAGGATTCAATATAATTGTGGGTCAGAAAATAAAGGTCCTTGTCAAGGAGAAAGATATTCAAAAATATCAAATAGTGTTATTTTGGAAGTATTTACAAAAATTGGTTAGTACCATTTGTTAAAATGTTTTCGTTCTTACTTCATTGAGAAAATGAAAATCCTTAAGAAACCACTACATATTGGGAGTGGCAGTTTCTTGACCAAATAAAAAAGAAACATATATTTTTTATATTGAAAAATAAAAATTAAAAATGCTCAAGAAACCACCAAACTATTAATAATTTGCTTTAAGACTATGTTTGGTATATTGTAATCGACTATGTTTGGTATGTTGTGATCAACTACGTAGTGGAATTACATAACATGATTGATTATATTTGTTTGGTTAGACTTTTTCTTTAACCTTGTAATGTAATTGAGATTACATATAATCTTTATTACTTTAATTAATGTAATATTTATTATATCAAAAATCTATGTAAAATCCATCACATTCGTCAAAATCTATCTCTATTCTCAACTACAATAATCACTCCACTACTTCACCACCACCGCTAACCACCACTCTATGCCACCTACCACTGTAACCATAATTGTCACTCTACTACTACCATCACCGCAACCACCACTGCAATCATCGCTCTATTGCCACCTACCATCATAATCACTACCACCACATATTATGAATTATTATTTTGTAATTATACAAATAGAAAGAACGAAATGAAAAATCACTAAAAAGATGAAAATACTATAATTTTATATTGTAATTTAATTTATTCAACGAAAATATATAAACTTGTGTAAAAAAATTAATTTTCAATGATTTTAACTTTTATTTTATGACATTATATTTTTTTTAGTTTATTTTTTAATTTTCTATTGCAAATAGTTTATAGGTCTAAATAGTCTACAATAGTTTGATATAATGAACAACTTTTGGTTCAAATATTTATTTTATTATTAATAATAATGTGGTGGTAATGATGGTGGTACAGTGGTAGTTGTGGTGGTGGTGGAGATGGAGTGATGGTGATAACGGTGGCAGTGTGCTAATTACATTATATATTTACAAATAAAAATAAAAAAAGGAATGGTGATTACATTCCATAAATTTTTTAACTATATTACTAAACATGGTAATAGAATCTTGATTACATTCCATTCCATTACATTTTTCATTATATTATATCTTTGATTACATGACATTGTATTACAGCAAACCAAATATAGTCTAAAAGGCTGGAGGAGGAAGCTATTTGAATGAGGCATCAACATACAACAATAAGATGGATATGTCAAATCCCTTTCAAGTATTTGTGCTTATATCCACATAGGCCAATAATTGAAACACGTTAAAAAATGTCTTTTTGTCATTTGATAGTTCATTTGCTTTTTTCTGAATTTGTATGCGCATGATAAATTTCAACATTATTTTCTTCGATCTATTTTAAAGTCAAGTTCAAACTTGTGGTAAAGCAATATGAAAATAGCTATATCAAGTAACATTTTTGACTCTTAAATATTTGATAGGCCGCTTGTTTTATCTCAGAAAGAAGGTTCAAATGCCCCCTGAACTTATACTCAATATACAATTTTCCCATATTTCACCTTTTTTTACAAAAATCCCACCACCTTAGACATGAACTTACAAATTGCTCCTTTTATTTTTTGACTAGTTCGCGTGTGCTACATATGATCAATGTAAAAATAAATATTAATTTTTTATTTTTTATTATTAACTTGATTAAGGGATACTGGGAGAGAGGGGGAGTCTACAATCTATAAATCCCAAAATCTCTCAAATTAGTTATACAGCAAAAACAAAGAGAGAAGGAAGTCTTGTACAATAAAATCAATGAAGAAATGGGACATTTCAGGAAGGCTAAACCTATAAAAATACCATGAACTTTGCGACTTATTATAAGATCACCATAATTTGAACTTTGTACCTCGGGCAGCCCAGTTTACAAATTTAGATATATTATCACCCTATTTTCAAATTGGGATTAGGGTTTTAAATAAAATAATATAAATATGGGACCCACTACTTAACCTTGGGTTAACCTAACCCAAAACTTGCAAAGCGCCCTGCTTTGACTAGCCACAAATACCCATCACTTTCTCTCTCCCAAACCTCCATTGATCTTCACTGTAAAGTGGAGCGTGAATAACATCATCATTGACTATAAAGATCCCATGGTTATTAAGTTAGACTTATTGTTTCTTTAACAACAGTCATGATTGAGTCTAAATGAGTTCAAGTTACAAACGGGTGACCTATATATAACATAAATTTAAACGAGTTGATTTGTCTAATTCGTCTAATCCTTTTATTTATAATAAAAATATAATTCATCTATAATTCATATATTAAGTGGTTTATGCGTGTTATACATGTTATATGTGTCTTGTTTTTGACCCGTATACGACTCATTTAATTAAATTTGATTAAATTTTTTTGAAGCACATATGACACATTTAATTAAGTGGATTACAACTATCGTATTCATATCAATCGTTTAATTTTCGTGTTTAAATATTTAATATGATTATTAAATGGGTCATACTACTGTTAACCCTAATCATGTCACGTGTTAGGCAAAGACGTGTAAAACCTAACACACCAAACAAATTTTGACACCCTTAATTTATTTTTTGAAGGCAATAGAAAGTGTTCAGGCCTGGAGGTTTTGGAGAATTTCCAGCAGGTGGCGATTGAAGGGTAAGATTACAGAATTTCCCTAATTGAAAAGTTAGGGTTAGGGAATTGAGTTGAGGTCTCTACAACTTTTCACAATGAAGGCACTAGCAGTAAATCTCAATCCTCATGCATACTATCCATGTATACCGATGCAAAAATGGAGCTATAGATTCCCTATATTTCTAGAGCGCATCATCTCTGTCATTATTGAGTGTTGTTGTAGTGGATCCTTTTGCATATAGAAACCATCTCTAGTTCACTTTCCTTGATTTTTTTTTATTGTCAATCCATATTTGTTTTAGAGGTTTACTCTTATATTTGTTTTAGAGGTTTGTATCCCTTTAAGTGATTGCTTTAGAAGTAGCACTCGCTCCTCCAGTGGATGGAATTAGGGGTGCGAGTTTGGTTAACCAAACCGAACAACTAAATTAGTGTAACATCCTCTTGAGTTGAGTCGGGTTGAACCAAACCTGGTTGGGGTAGAATGGATGATAAGTGGACTTATTTGCATGGAAAGTTTAGGACTTGTTTGCCTCCAAACATATAGCTTGGGTAGTAAGTTGTAGCCTTTGTATACTTGAGGTACCAATTAGAGAGTTTACACAGCCAAATCACTTCTTCTAGAGTCTACCCGTTCCTATCATTTTCACTTTCCTATTTTCACGTTTTTCATTTTCTTCTTACGTTTCCCTTCCATTTCCTTGCACTTTTCATGCAAGTTACGCAGTAAGTCCACTCCAAGTAAGTAGAATTCCTTGAAGTGTGATGTTATTTCCTATTTCATTGAGTTATATTGGAGATGAATTATGAGAATTCTTGTGTATAGGAGAAGAAAGTTCCAAAGTTGCAGAAAAGAGAAGCTAAAACAGAGGTCAAGCCTTTTGACGTCAAGGTTTGATATCTCATGCTGTCTACTATTTTCTTTGCATGTAAATTGTGTGGTGTGTTGCCAATGAGATGATATGTTGCTTGTTGTTGGGTGGAAGTACTGGAAATGATGTGAAAACAGGGGATGAATATATGAAGCGGAAACAGAGTTTGCTGGAAATGTTACCAGCAACTTCATCTTGATTTTGAACCCATATAATGATGGAATTAATAATTGTCATAGAAGAGTTATTTGTTCCTTTCTGTGTTAGCTTTACATGGGCTTTTGAATCATTCAATTTGGAGTTAGCTATTGAGAGTTATGGCCAAAAGAACACAGACTGCACAGAATCACGTCGCGCGCTCGCGCATACTGGAAAGCAAGTCGCGCTCGCGATTTCCTATTGCGCGCTCGCGACTTGAGTCAGGTAGCTCTCTGACTCTCAATTGCACAACTCGCGCTCGCGAGGATCACATGCACGGTCGCGATTTTGGCCAGAAGCTCTCTGACTCTCAGTGTGCGCATCTCGCGCTCGCGAATCCCACAAGCGCGCTCGCGACTTCATCTCGCGCTCGCGACTTGTGCTGCGCGGTCGCGACTTGAGCCAGAAAACCCTCTGACTCTCAAATGCATTTCTCGCGCTCGCGAGGTTTGAAGACGCGCTCGCGACTTCTCTCTGGGAAGCATCTCGCGCTCGCGACTTGGAATGTCGCGCTCGCGACTGATGCTTTGACACTCTTTTGCCTTTCATTTGCTATGTAATTACATTCCCTTGCTCAACATGCATGCATCCAATCATTGTAAAACAAAACATAACATAAGAACATGGATTAAAATAACATGTAAGCATTTATATGATGTGAAATCAAATAAACATGATGAGTTATGATGTTGTGACACTATCAATGTGCTGTTGTATTACATTGTAGTTATGCAGTAAGCTCCATTGAGGTTCGGTAGAAACCATGTAGATAAGGCTATGTCGCGACATAGAATTGCAGATCTGCGCCCCATACAGTTTGGAACTCCGGCTACAGGCCGTTGAGTGGATATGATTAAACCGTGCGGTGCAAATCTGGTTAGGGGCACCAAAGCGGACAGTATCTCACTAGGTCATACAGTGGCATAGGCGAATCCGGTTCGGGGCCTATAGACTACAGTATTCATACAGTTTATCTTATCGCTTCGGTTTCACTATAACCTTATGGAGCCATACAGATATTGTAACTAATATTTAATGAACCATACAGTATAATACACAACAAGAAAGATCATTCAGATAAAATGAAAGTAAGATGATATGTGTGATTATCTGTGCCTTATGTGTTTACATGGTTGTTACTTGGCTCTTTGTACTCATGTATGCATTTAATTGTTACTTGATATGTTGAGATATCCACTGGGCTTGTATAGCTCAGCGAGTTATCTGTTTAACTCGCAGGTTTTTGAGACTGGTCTAGAGAGCGTCAGCTTACAACTGCAACAGTTCATCTGTAGAAGACACAGTCTTCAGGGTAGCTTCTCATTTTGATGTGTAGCTTTATATATTCCTTTCATGGCATGTACAGGGCACACAGTTGGGCCCATTCCATTTTGTACACTCGTATCATGTATATACATATTCAGTACAGTATTAATGTAAACAGCATCGGTATATATATATATATATATATATATATATATATAAATATTCAGTATTATGATATCAGCATGCCAGATCATACAGTCAACGAGTGTTGTAACATCTCGACTCGGTTCATTCGGGTTAACGGATGGACCGGGAAGGGGTGTTACAAATTTTGGTATCAGAGCCCTAGGTTTTATTTCCCCGGGTTTGAATGCATAAGTCAGTATATGTACATGCCATGACTACCCTGATGAACTAAGCAGTTGTTATTATTTTAGGAGGATGTCTCAGGAAGGTGAAAGTGAGTCACACGCCTCCAGAGCAGTGGAGGGTGAGGCTCCAGCAGCACCAGGTCAAGCTAGAACAGTGGAGGGTGAGGCTTCAAGAGCACTAGGTCAAGAGGTGCTGTTAAAACAACTTGCAGATACTTTTCGACAGATTGCAGGGGTGATGCCTCAAGCACCAGTAGTGGTGGAGAGAGAGAGAAAACCCCCATTGGAGAAGCTTAGAAAATATGGTGCAAAGGAATTCAAAGCGAGCAAAGATGATAGTCCCGAAGTAGCTGAGTATTGGCTAGATGGGACATCGAGAGTCCTAGAACAATTGCAGTGTACAGCCGAAGACAAGTTGATTTGTGCCACTTCATTGCTGATAGAGGAGGCATATACATGGTGGACCACTGTGCAACAGAGAGTAACAGCAGATCAGCGTACTTGGCAATTCTTCTTGGATGAATTCAAGAAGAAGTTCATTACCGAGGCTTACCTAGATGCGAGAAGGAAAGAATTCTTATACCTGCGACAGAACAGAATGTCTGTAGCTGAATACGAAAGAGAATTTACTAGACTCAGCAGGTATGGTAAGCAGATAGTGGCTACAGAAGCCGAAAGGTGTAAGAAGTTTCAAGAAGGCTTGAATGATGAGATTCAGATGGGAGTGGTAGCTTCCAGATTCAGAGAATTCTCAGCCTTGGTAGAGGCAGCTCAAGAGATAGAGCGAATACAGGCCAATCAGCGTTCTAGACGCCAGCGGTCTCAGCAGAGAAGAGACCAGACTCAGAGTGCACCCAGTACACATCAGCCGGAGAGCAAGAAATTCAGAGGTGCAAGTAGTTCATCTAGTTCTAGGCCTCCTTTTAGTCAAGGCTTAGTCAGGGGCACTAATATGCCAGCAGCATCAGTGGTGGCTAGTTCTACCAGTGGGAGTCGAGGTTCAGGCAGAGGTTCTGGTAGAGGCACTGGTAGAGGTGCAGAGTCAGCCGGTTATACTTCGTCACCTTGTGAGCACTGTGGCAGACGACATGGTGGAGATTGTTGGTTGGTGACTGGTAAATGTTGGACATGCGGAGCCTCAGACCATCAGAAGAAGGATTGTCCTAAAAGGGCAAGAATTCCTACACCGTTCATAGCAGGCCGAGGTCGAGGCGAGACCTCCGGAGTGCAGAGACAGCAATCAGAGACTGTGGACAGGCCTGAGACCAGGGGTCCAGCCAGGGTTTATGCCATGCGAGCCAGAGAAGATGAGGAAGCTCCAGATGTCATAGTTGGTGAGTTTTCTTTATGTGATCATGGAGTTTATGCTTTAATTGATCCTGGCTCATCTCATTCATACATTAGTGTGCCTACACCCTGGGTTAAAGGGTTAGCGGTTGCACATGTGGGTCAGGGTATGTTGGTTACCAATCCATTAGGAGATGTAGTAACAACTCATACAGTGATCAAAGACTGTCCAATTGTTATTCATGGAAAGGAATTTCCAGGAGATCTTATGGAGTTGCCATTTAGAGAATTTGATGTTATTTTGGGTATGGATTGGCTATCTAGACATAATGCTCTAGTTGATTGTGCAAAGAAAAGGGTGACATTATATACACCAGCAGGGGAAGAGATTACAGTAGTTGGGAAGCGGCGAGATTTTTTGAGTAATGTGATATCAGCCATAACAGCAAAGAGATTAATTCAGAAGGGTTGTGAAGCATACTTGGTATGTGCATTACACGTAGAGAAAGAAAAGTCGAAAGTGGAAGACATACCAACAGTGTGTGATTATCCAGATGTATTTCCAGATGAGTTACCAGGGTTACCACCAAGGAGGGAAGTAGAGTTTACCATAGATGTCTATCCTGGAGCAGCACCAGTATCTATTGCACCTTACAGAATGGCACCAGCCGAGCTAAAAGAGTTAAAGATTCAGCTGCAGGAGTTATTAGACAAAGGCTTTATCAGACCCAGTGTCTCACCTTGGGGAGCACCGGTATTATTTGTAAAGAAGAAAGATGGATCACTCAGACTGTGCATTGATTACAGACAGCTGAATAAACTGACAATTAAGAATAAGTATCCATTGCCTCGCATCGATGATTTGTTTGATCAGTTAAAAGGTGCAGGTATGTTTTCGAAGATTGACCTCAGGTCGGGATATCGTCAGTTGCGTATAAAAGAAGAAGATATCGCTAAGACTGCATTCAGGACCCGATATGGTCACTTTGAATTTTTAGTAATGCCATTCGGTCTCACAAATGCACCGGCGGTCTTCATGGATCTCATGAACCGCGTATTTCATTCATACCTGGATCAGTTTGTGGTGGTGTTTATAGATGACATTTTGGTCTACTCCAGAGACAGGGCAGAACATGATAAGCATTTGCGAATTATACTTCAGACATTGAGAGATAAACAGCTGTATGCTAAGCTCAGTAAGTGTGAGTTTTGGCTAGAAGAAGTTTCTTTCTTAGGACATGTGGTGTCATCGGAGGGTATCAGAGTGGATCCTAAGAAGGTTGAAGCTATTATTGATTGGAGACCACCCAGAAATGTCATAGAAGTTCGAAGTTTTCTGGGTTTAGCCGGTTATTACAGAAGGTTTGTAAAAGGATTCTCCATCATTGCATCACCTTTAACAAGACTATTGAAAAAAGAGGTTGTATTTCAATGGGATGCTAGATGTCAGCAGAGTTTTGACACTTTGAAGAGAAAGTTGACTGAAGCACCAGTGTTAACTCAGCCAGTGTCAGGTAAAGACTTTGAGATTTACAGTGATGCCTCTCATACTGGGTTGGGAGGTGTACTCATGCAAGATAAAAAAGTGGTCGCCTATGTCTCCAGACAATTGAAACCACATGAGTTGAATTATCCAACCCATGATTTAGAACTGGCAGCCATTGTTCTAGCATTCAAAGTATGGCGGCATTATCTGTATGGTGAAAAGTGTTACATTTACACAGATCATCAGAGTTTAAAGTACTTACCAACACAGAAGGACTTGAATTCAAGACAACGGAAGTGGATGCAGATTCTGGCTAATTATGATTATGTCATTAATTATCATCCGGGCAAGGCTAATGTGGTAGCGGATGCCCTTAGCCGGAAATCCTTGTATGCTTTGAGCTTAATGAGAATTAGTATGGAGTTACAACAGCAAGGAGCTATTCTCGCACAGATGCAAGTACAACCATCTTGGCTTCAGGAAGTTGCAGAAGCACAGAAGAAAGATGCACAAATAGCCCTATGGGTTAAACAAGTCCAGGCAGATCATGGTGGGAAATTTAGATTGGATAGCAATGGAGTTTTGTTTTATGCAGATAGAATTGTTGTACCACAGACAGGGGAGGTCAGACAAAAGATTCTGCATGAAGCTCATAACAGTCCATATACAATGCATCCAGGTAGCACCAAGATGTATCAAGATTTGAAGAAAGGCTACTGGTGGCCAGGCATGAAAAGAGACATCGGAGATGTTGTAACAAGATGTTTAACATGTCAACAAGTAAAAGCAGAACATCAACTGCCATCCGGGTTACTCCATCCAATAATAGTGCCAACATGGAAATGGGATCAGATCACGATGGACTTTGTTACTGGCTTACCTCAAACACAGCGGAAGCATGATGCAGTATGGGTAATTGTGGACAGATTAACCAAGTCTGCTCATTTCCTACCAGTTAAGACGGACTATTCTCTGGACAAGTTAGTAGAAATTTATGTTAGTGAGATAGTTCGACTACATGGAGTTCCATCATCCATTATCTCTGATCGTGATCCAAGGTTTACATCGAAATTCTGGGGTAAACTTCAAGAGGCATTAGGAACGAAACTGCATTTCAGCACTGCATTTCATCCGCAGACAGATGGGCAATCAGAGAGAGTGATTCAAATCCTGGAAGACATGTTGAGATCATGTGTTATTGAATTTGAAGGCAGTTGGGACAAATATGTATCTCTCATGGAGTTTGTCTACAACAACAGCTATCAAGCGAGCATCAAGATGGCACCCTATGAAGCATTGTATGGTAGAAGATGCAGAACACCTGTATGTTGGACAGAACTTAGTGAGAAGAAGATTTTGGGTCCAGATTTGGTGAGAGACACAGAAGAGAAAGTAGAAATCATCAGAAGACGGCTGAAGGAAGCAAGTGATCGACAGAAATCCTATGCGGATTTAAAGAGAAAAGACATTGAGTATTCAGTTGGGGACAAAGTATTTTTGAAGGTTTCACCATGGAAGAAGATCCTAAGGTTTGGACAAAAGGGTAAGCTAAGTCCTAGGTTCATTGGTCCATACGAGATTGTTGAACGCGTAGGACCATTAGCCTATCGCCTAGCATTACCTCCAACCTTAGATCGAATCCATAATGTATTTCATGTATCCATGTTGAGAAGATACAGATCAGACCCCTCACATGTGTTATCAGCAGACGAGATTGAAATTCAGCCGGATCTCACGTATGAAGAAGAACCAGTTCAGATCCTAGCCAAAGAAACTAAAGAATTGCGGAACAAGAAAATAGCATTGGTGAAAGTTCTTTGGAGGAATCATAAGACAGAAGAAGCAACTTGGGAATCAGAAGAAACCATGCGACAACAATATCCGCATTTGTTTACAACAGGTAAACTTCGGGACGAAGTTTTTATTTAGAAGGGGAGAACTGTAACATCCTCTTGAGTTGAGTCGGGTTGAACCAAACCTGGTTGGGGTAGAATGGATGATAAGTGGACTTATTTGCATGGAAAGTTTAGGACTTGTTTGCCTCCAAACATATAGCTTGGGTAGTAAGTTGTAGCCTTTGTATACTTGAGGTACCAATTAGAGAGTTTACACAGCCAAATCACTTCTTCTAGAGTCTACCCGTTGCTATCATTTTCACTTTCCTATTTTCACGTTTTTCATTTTCTTCTTACGTTTCCCTTCCATTTCCTTACACTTTTCATGCAAGTTACGCAGTAAGTCCACTCCAAGTAAGTAGAATTCCTTGAAGTGTGATGTTATTTCCTATTTCATTGAGTTATATTGGAGATGAATTATGAGAATTCTTGTGTATAGGAGAAGAAAGTTCCAAAGTTGCAGAAAAGAGAAGCTAAAACAGAGGTCAAGCCTTTTGACGTCAAGGTTTGATATCTCATGCTGTCTACTATTTTCTTTGCATGTAAATTGTGTGGTGTGTTGCCAATGAGATGATATGTTGCTTGTTGTTGGGTGGAAGTACTGGAAATGATGTGAAAACAGGGGATGAATATATGAAGCGGAAACAGAGTTTGCTGGAAATGTTACCAGCAACTTCATCTTGATTTTGAACCCATATAATGATGGAATTAGGAATTGTCATAGAAGAGTTATTTGTTCCTTTCTGTGTTAGCTTTACATGGGCTTTTGAATCATTCAATTTGGAGTTAGCTATTGAGAGTTATGGCCAAAAGAACACAGACTGCACAGAATCACGTCGCGCGCTCGCGCATACTGGAAAGCAAGTCGCGCTCGCGATTTCCTATTGCGCGCTCGCGACTTGAGTCAGGTAGCTCTCTTACTCTCAATTGCACAACTCGCGCTCGCGAGGATCACATGCACGGTCGCGATTTTGGCCAGAAGCTCTCTGACTCTCAGTGTGCGCATCTCGCGCTCGCGAATCCCACAAGCGCGCTCGCGACTTCATCTCGCGCTTGCGACTTGTGCTGCGTGGTCGCGACTTGAGCCAGAAAACCCTCTGACTCTCAAATGCATTTCTCGCGCTCGCGAGGTTTGAAGACGCGCTCGTGACTTCTCTCTGGGAAGCATCTCGCGCTCGCGACTTGGAATGTCGCGCTCACGACTGATGCTTTGACACTCTTTTGCCTTTCATTTGCTATGTAATTACATTCCCTTGCTCAACATGCATGCATCCAATCATTGTAAAACAAAACATAACATAAGAACATGGATTAAAATAACATGTAAGCATTTATATGATGTGAAATCAAATAAACATGATGAGTTATGATGTTGTGACACTATCAATGTGCTGTTGTATTACATTGTAGTTATGCAGTAAGCTCCATTGAGGTTCGGTAGAAACCATGTAGATAAGGCTATGTCGCGACATAGAATTGCAGATCTGCGCCCCATACAGTTTGGAACTCCGGCTACAGGCCGTTGAGTGGATATGATTAAACCGTGCGGTGCAAATCCGGTTAGGGGCACCAAAGCGGACAGTATCTCACTAGGTCATACAGTGGCATAGGCGAATCCGGTTCGGGGCCTATAGCCTACAGTATTCATACAGTTTATCTTATCGCTTGGGTTTCACTATAACCTTATGGAGCCATACAGATATTGTAACTAATATTTAATGAACCATACAGTATAATACACAACAAGAAAGATCATTCAGATAAAATGAAAGTAAGATGATATGTGTGATTATCTGTGCCTTATGTGTTTACATGGTTGTTACTTGGCTCTTTGTACTCATGTATGCATTTAATTGTTACTTGATATGTTGAGATATCCACTGGGCTTGTATAGCTCAGCGAGTTATCTGTTTAACTCGCAGGTTTTTGAGACTGGTCTAGAGAGCGTCAGCTTACAACTGCAACAGTTCATCTGTAGAAGACACAGTCTTCAGGGTAGCTTCTCATTTTGATGTGTAGCTTTATATATTCCTTTCATGGCATGTACAGGGCACACAGTTGGGCCCATTCCATTTTGTACACTCGTATCATGTATATACATATTCAGTACAGTATTAATGTAAACAGCATCGGTATATATATATATATAAATATTCAGTATTATGATATCAGCATGCCAGATCATACAGTCAACCAGTGTTGTAACATCTCGACTCGGTTCATTCGGGTTAACGGATGGACCGGGAAGGGGTGTTACAATTAGCTCGGTTTTAGTTTATCTAAAAATATTTTTATGGTGTCCAAATCCAAAATCAAATAGTATAATAACCGATCCAAACCAAATTAAATCGGTTTGGTTCGATTTGGATTCTGTTATTTCAGACCAAATTAGTTATGTTAGCTTAAAAATAAGTTCGGTTAGTTATTTATGGTAGTTAAACCAAAAATTGAAAACCAAACGGTTCTATATATCCAAACCAATCAGTAATCGGATTTTTTTAAAACAACTATCCAAATCCGACCAAAATGAATCGATTCTGTTTGATTCTCGATTAGAAACAGAGAATTGCTCACCCAAGTTGGAATCGCAATGCGTTAGTCATCACCATTTTCTTAGTTGGTCTTTGTATACAAGAAGCGATTGGTTTAAAATTTTTTTTTATTTTTTTAATTTTTTTATAGTGATTGGTTTAAAAAAATTGATTACTCCGATGCCAAATTGTCAGATTTTATATAGTTGCCAACTCAACTATACATAATAGCAACTTAGCTTAAAGTCATCTAAAAAGGACAACTTACATATAAAATGAATTGTATTACCGTTTGGTCCCTCTTATTCTATGTCAGTCCTAACACAAGGATAAAATTCAGCATGACAAACCAATTTATACTTATTAATTAAAAGCCAAATGCATAAATTCATCTTTATACTTTACCTAAAAAATCTTGGAAAGAAGGTTTAATTTGCAATCTAAACTTGGGTCAAATGTACAAAAAACCTACAAATAAACTTTTGGATAAAAAAACCCGCGAACTTGGCATTTTATTGTCACTTAGGCCAATTTGTCACTAAAGATTTATGTGTGTACAATACGGTCAACAATAAGAAATAAATAAATTACATTATATATTTACAAACAAAAATAAAAGAAGGAATGGTGATTACATTCCATAAATTTTTTAACTACATTACTAAATATGGTAATAGAATCTTGATTACATTCCATTCCATTACATTTTTCATTATATTATATCTTTGATTACATGACATTGTATTACAGCAAACCAAATATAGTCTAAAAGGCTGGAGGAGGAAGCTATTTGAATGAGGCATCAACATACAACAATAAGATAGATATGTCAAATCCCTTTCAAGTATTTGTGCTTATATCCACATAGGCCAATAATTGAAACACGTTAAAAAATGTCTTTTTGTCATTTGATAGTTCATTTGCTTTTTTCTGAATTTGTATGCGCATGATAAATTTCAACATTATTTTCTTCGATCTATTTTAAAGTCAAGTTCAAACTTGTGGTAAAGCAATATGAAAATAGCTATATCAAGTAACATTTTTGACTCTTAAATATTTGATAGGCCGCTTGTTTTATCTCAGAAAGAAGGTTCAAATGCCCCCTGAACTTATACTCAATATACAATTTTCCCATATTTCACCTTTTTTTACAAAAATCCCACCACCTTAGACATGAACTTACAAATTGCTCCTTTTATTTTTTGACTAGTTCGCGTGTGCTACATATGATCAATGTAAAAATAAATATTAATTTTTTATTTTTTATTATTAACTTGATTAAGGGATACTGGGAGAGAGGGGGAGTCTACAATCTATAAATCCCAAAATCTCTCAAATTAGTTATACAGCAAAAACAAAGAGAGAAGGAAGTCTTGTACAATAAAATCAATGAAGAAATGGGACATTTCAGGAAGGCTAAACCTATAAAAATACCATGAACTTTGCGACTTATTATAAGATCACCATAATTTGAACTTTGTACCTCGGGCAGCCCAGTTTACAAATTTAGATATATTATCACCCTATTTTCAAATTGGGATTAGGGTTTTAAATAAAATAATATAAATATGGGACCCACTACATAACCTTGGGTTAACCTAACCCAAAACTTGCAAAGCGCCCTGCTTTGACTAGCCACAAATACCCATCACTTTCTCTCTCCCAAACCTCCATTGATCTTCACTGTAAAGTGGAGCGTGAATAACATCATCATTGACTATAAAGATCCCATGGTTATTAAGTATAGACTTATTGTTTCTTTAACAACAGTCATGATTGAGTCTAAATGAGTTCAAGTTACAAACGGGTGACCTATATATAACATAAATTTAAACGAGTTGATTTGTCTAATTCGTCTAATCCTTTTATTTATAATAAAAATATAATTCATCTATAATTCATATATTAAGTGGTTTATGCGTGTTATACATGTTATATGTGTCTTGTTTCTGACCCGTATACGACTCATTTAATTAAATTTGATTAAATTTTTTTGAAGCACATATGACACATTTAATTAAGTGGATTACAACTATCGTATTCATATCAATCGTTTAATTTTCGTGTTTAAATATTTAATATGATTATTAAATGGGTCATACTACTGTTAACCCTAATCATGTCACGTGTTAGGCAAAGACGTGTAAAACCTAACACACCAAACAAATTTTGACACCCTTAATTTATTTTTTGAAGGCAATAGAAAGTGTTCAGGCCTGGAGGTTTTGGAGAATTTCCAGCAGGTGGCGATTGAAGGGTAAGATTACAGAATTTCCCTAATTGAAAAGTTAGGGTTAGGGAATTGAGTTGAGGTCTCTACAACTTTTCACAATGAAGGCACTAGCAGTAAATCTCAATCCTCATGCATACTATCCATGTATACCGATGCAAAAATGGAGCTATAGATTCCCTATATTTCTAGAGCGCATCATCTCTGTCATTATTGAGTGTTGTTGTAGTGGATCCTTTTGCATATAGAAACCATCTCTAGTTCACTTTCCTTGATTTTTTTTTATTGTCAATCCATATTTGTTTTAGAGGTTTACTCTTATATTTGTTTTAGAGGTTTGTATCCCTTTAAGTGATTGCTTTAGAAGTAGCACTCGCTCCTCCAGTGGATGGAATTAGGGGTGCAAGTTTGGTTAACCAAACCGAACAACTGAATTAGCTCGGTTTTAGTTTATCTAAAAATATTTTTATGGTGTCCAAATCCAAAATCAAATAGTATAATAACCGATCCAAACCAAATTAAATCGGTTTGGTTCGATTTGGATTCTGTTATTTCAGACCAAATTAGTTATGTTAGCTTAAAAATAAGTTCGGTTAGTTATTTATGGTAGTTAAACCAAAAATTGAAAACCAAACGGTTCTATATATCCAAACCAATCAGTAATCGGATTTTTTTAAAACAACTATCCAAATCCGACCAAAATGAATCGATTCTGTTTGATTCTCGATTAGAAACAGAGAATTGCTCACCCAAGTTGGAATCGCAATGCGTTAGTCATCACCATTTTCTTAGTTGGTCTTTGTATACAAGAAGCGATTGGTTTAAAATTTTTTTTTATTTTTTTAATTTTTTTATAGTGATTGGTTTAAAAAAATTGATTACTCCGATGCCAAATTGTCAGATTTTATATAGTTGCCAACTCAACTATACATAATAGCAACTTAGCTTAAAGTCATCTAAAAAGGACAACTTACATATAAAATGAATTGTATTACCGTTTGGTCCCTCTTATTCTATGTCAGTCCTAACACAAGGATAAAATTCAGCATGACAAACCAATTTATACTTATTAATTAAAAGCCAAATGCATAAATTCATCTTTATACTTTACCTAAAAAATCTTGGAAAGAAGGTTTAATTTGCAATCTAAACTTGGGTCAAATGTACAAAAAACCTACAAATAAACTTTTGGATAAAAAAACCCGCGAACTTAGCATTTTATTGTCACTTAGGCCAATTTGTCACTAAAGATTTATGTGTGTACAATACGGTCAACAATAAGAAATAAATGAATTAAAAATTATTTTTCTCTTGTAAATAGTTACAGCAACATTTCCTTAGCCAAAATAACCAAAGCTGGAAGCTATTTTTCAAGAATTAATATCTGAAACATAATCAATAATGGATGGATTCATTTATTGATCAAATAATTAAGATGCTGTTACTATTTTAGCTCAAGAGATGTTGCTATTACTATTTATTAGAGGAAAATAATTTTGAATTCATTTATTTATTATTATTGACCGTATGTTATACACACATAAATCCTTAGTGAAAAATTAGAATAAAGTGATAATAAAATGTCAAGTTTGTGAGTTTTTTAATCCAAAAGTTTGTTTGTGGGTTTTTTGTACATTTAGCCCAAATGTAGGATGCAAATTGAACTTTTTTTCTAAATCTTGTGGCACCTTCAACTTTTACTTTAACCTATTGTATCCATTAAATACTTTAACTTGTAAAAATTATTCCATTGAATACTCAAACTGCTTAAATTATGTCAATTAAACAGTTATTAAATAGTTGAAAAATATGAAAATTATTATTCCAAAGATTATATTAACCACACATTAAGAGAAAATTATGATAAGGATGAAGTAATACATGAGTTCAAATTTAGGGTATTACATTATATATTATCTTAAGAAACTGTAATAATTAATCTTGACTTATAACTGGTATAGGTTGCAACAATAATGGCATAAGGTGGCCCTTGGTTGTGCTGCCTGGGGCGCCATGCCCATCTCCATAATGGTAAAAGAATTGAGAAGCTCTGGCGAGATTTGGACTCGCACTAAGAAAAGGTTCTGAGAAGGGATAATCACCAACCATAGCCTCATTCATCGTCTTCCATGTTTTATGGACTATATCATTGATATGTTGGCGCCCAACTTCTTCTGAAACTCCTCTTTCGTTCATATAACATTGAACTGCCTTCAGATTATCTCCTCTCGCCAATTCATACTGACCATTAAACAAATAACAAAATTGCATGAATTGTCAACAAGTAAGATCATAAGTAAGGTCATATTTCTTACCAATGAAGTTCCCAAATCATTAGTGAGACGAACAATTAAGGAACAGCAATGCATGATAGTCGGAAGTTTGTCAATGTAGTCCAAGGCCTCCATGGTTATTTTCTCAGCAGTAAGAAAATATAAACAAAATAACATGAGGGGTGCTCCTACTGAAATAACTGCATTATCTAGATACTCTTCAAATCTTGGCTTGTATCCTTTATGGTACCACTTTGCTTCTGTAAGGTAGACCTTACAGAGTTTTGCCCACTGCAATTAAAAGGACAAAAAAAAACATGTTTAAGTTAACTTTATAGGTATTTAAAAACTATGTTAAACGCAATGTTTAACCTCTTTTCTTAAATATGGAATAATATTGAAGCCTTTCTCTTTCATAGTCCAATAGCCAATTTCATTGGTGGTATTATACATCGCCAGCAAGATTGTTTTGATCATATCAGGAAGCTTGTCAATCCCAGTAATGTCCCATCTAGAATTTCAACAAAATGAACATTAGAAGACAAAAAACTTGACCCAAATAGAAATGTTTGCAATTTGATGTTAAACACCTGTTACCTCTCTACAAAGTCTGTGAGAAGTTCCAATTCTTCTAGTGAACCATAAACATCATAGACATCATCTATGTATGTAATGAAACATATAATTTTTGTTCCCATTTCTCTGAATGATTCAAATTTTGGCTCAAAAGCTATACCACAAAACCAAAAGTAGTGCTCCACCAGCCTGTCTCGAGAAAAGTTTATTTTATTTAATCCCAAATCCACAGTCCACCACCTGAAATTTTATGGTATTAATTAAATTAATCACACAAAAATTTGGCTAAATGTCATCATCAGGTTAAATATCATCATACTATTGGAAAACAAATGAATTTTGTGAAACAATAAATAAATTAAATTAAACCTTTCTAGAATAAAAATGGGCAACTCAGTGTACAAAACGTCCTACATGTGTTAGAATTATTAAATTATCATTTTCAGTTGAAATGATATTTTTCATAAGTGTTATCGAACAATTTAAGACTATTAGATATTAAAAATTTTAATTAAGTGTTGAATGATTTTATCAACCACTACCTTAATTAAATAATTTTGAATATCGGTAGATTATGATCAAATCAGCCAACTTGCCATGTCTAACGTGGATAAGGTTGTTTTTTTTTTTTTTTTTTTTTTTTTTTTTCAATTTATCACAATCCATCAAAATGTTCTTTAATTCCAAAACATTATTCTTTAATTCAATTTTACCCCCATTTTTTTCCTAATCAATAAAAACCAACCCCATATGCTAAATATTTTTCAATTTACCTTTTTTATAATATTTTTTATCACCTTTCTTAAAAAAAAAGAAAAGCAAAGTGCTACTATTAAACTACACAAGATTGAAAATAAAAATTATACCTTGCCAATTTGCCAACTTCTTTTTGATAAATAGATTGCAACATGTTGAAATCCAATTTAGCAAGTTGAAGCAAAGTAGGATTCATGTGTTGCTCTTGTTCATATGCATCGATAAACCATCTAGCCTCCAACCTATTCAGCCGCCAATGGATTGGCATATCCAAAGCATGCTCTATTTTCCTGCCAAAACTTCCAGATGTAGATGTTTTCAGAGCCATCAAACTTTTGGTACTAAAGATCTTGGCCTCATCTATGTTACTTTCACCTTCAAACCCTAAGAAAGAAGCCTCGTACATACTCAACATTCCTTTCACATCCTCACAAAGTGATGCCTTGAATTCACCTTTCTCATCTTTGAACCTCTCAAATACATCTACCCAAATAAAATTAAATAAAAATGAGAATGTTAGGAAAATATGTTCACTTGATAACAATAAAAATTCATATTTTAATTTAACTTCACAAACATTATTCATAACTTTCATAATATATAACAAATTTAGAAATTTTTTATATAAAAGTTTTTGAATTTTATTTATTGATTATTTATAATAATAATATCATTTTCTATCATTTTGTAATTTTTTAAAAAATAAAGGATATAATGTATTTGTAATAATAAAATTAATTATTTATTAAAGCATAATTTAAATTTTTATTTTATTTAAATATTTTAATCTTTTCAAATGAAAATATTTTGTAGAAAAAATTATTTACAAATATTATAATTTTAATTATGAAAATATCATTGTTTAAATGCAGAAAACAATTGGAAAATATGTCTTTTGTTATAAAGGAAAACTCTGAAAAATAACTTAAAATTGTTTTCCAGTTAGAAAACAGACTAATTTGAACACAAAACTCAGTTTTTCAATTTTCTTGAAAAATTGTTCTAGAAAATTACTCCAGCTTTCTACAACTAAACAAACCCTTAGTATCTATTTCGTTCATTTTTGCATTAAATAATTTATATAATGGTAAAAGATTAAAACATAAAACAAATTAACACTATTCAAACAAGCAGAAGGTTTCTAATGGTTATTATTAGCATCACTAGAATTAGAGTCTGTTCGACAATACTAGCTGTTTTAATAGTTGTTAGCTGTTTATACAACTATCTAGAGTAAACGTGTTCAGTAAAAATAGCTATTGAATTTAAAATAACAAAAAGGACATTTAAATATTAAGTGAGAATTTTAACTTATGACTATATAAGTGAACTCATTATAAAAAAAATAGAGAATTTATATAACGTGTTATTATTTTTCTGTCAAAAAAATGTCAATTTATAGTGAGTAGTCCAATCATATAAATTGAAATCATTATCATTTCTAAAATGATAATACAATTTCCTCACATATTCCTCTATTAATTCATTATTAAGTTATTCTGTTTAAATTTTGAGTAAAATAAATATTATTTTTTAACTTAATTGCAGATTTGCAGTACCATAGCAACCATTGGAAAGAAAGACTTTAAACTAATGTTAATATAACTTAGTTAAGGATAATATAAGTTAATTAAGGACACAATTGTCAAAAAAATTTCAATCAAAAAATGGAAACGCTAAAGGTTAGATAGATTAACATTTTAATAAAAGCGTCGTCTTATCCACTAATAGCTATTTTATATACTACCTAACGACAATTTACAAACACAGTATTTTGATGTAGTTAAAAACTCTGAACCCTCCCTCAAAAGCTGTTGTCAAATAGAGTCTTATTAGTGGTTCGATATTCGATGATCTATTCGATTTTTACCAATTTATAGGAAAGAAAAAGTTTTGTCAGTTCAGCATCCTGTTATCTGTAGACTACAACCAAAATTAGAAAATGTGGTAAGTATATAAATGACAAATAATTGAATTGGTGGTACCCTCGGGTGCATGATACCCATGCTGTCTAAATAACCTAAAACGAAGTGCAGTAGCATAAAGATCATCATCGTATGGCCAACCATTATTTGTATTTGAATAGACAGCATTAAGTGCATCCTTAATCTCCAACTCAAATTGGTACTTCAAGCCTAGCCTTTGAACTTCATCAATGAGCTCAAGCTTGGCTAATGGCTCCATCTCTCTATTAATAAGACTCTTCACTTCATTTTTCAGTTTCTCAACCTGCTTGGTAGGTTTCTCTTCCTGCAAAAATGCAAATATTGTGAGTATTCAACCTATGAAATGATGAACACCAAAGTGTTAATCACAAAAACATTCAAGTTGTTGTGCTAAATTGTTGAAACAATTTGTTTTGAGTATATCAACTCTTTATCTTTTATCTTTTAACTTTATGCATCGATGATCTGTAGATGTTATTATAAAGCAGAATACCTTGGCTATAATCTTTAATAAATTATTATTATAAAGCATGTCAATCCATGCAATTTACTTATGGTTATAATATGTAGATGTCAGATCTTCACTTTGGCTGGTTAGCCAAGTATGTGAGAATTCAGATATTCATCTGTTATTTGCTCAACCTGGAATATTCACTTTGGTTATAATCTGTAGATGTCACTTATTCATCCGTTATTTGCTCAATCTGGAATATGTGCAAGTGTGCCCATATTCACTTTGGCTGTAATCTGTAGATGTCAGATCACATGTAGTCGGGTTGATCTTGTAACTTACGAGACAAGTGAGAGATATCGAGTTTTGAGTCCTCTCACCTTAGAGTTTTTATAAATAACATTTGGAACGAACAGTCACACAGCTGATAGTAAGTAAATATATGATTTATGTATAAGATAATATTTAAATATATTAAACCAAAGGAAGATGAAGTAACATACAGAGTGTTTACTGGGAAGTGACTGAAGAAGATCATAGTCCCAAACAGTAGACTCATAATTTGCAGAGCGCCTACTTGTTACTAGCCCGTCAGTGGCAGCAACGTTAGCAGAGACACACCGAATAGACCTAAAAACATTTGCATATGGGACCTTTTTATGCGAATTAATAGAAAACTGGGTTGATGTAGCAAGAGGAAATGACAGAACAGCTTGTAGAGCCATTGTTGTAACTGCACAAACTCTAGAGTGATATACAAGGAGGAGAGAATAAGAAGAGTCTCTCTTCAATATGCTTAACTCATAAATCAAGAGCTGTTTATATAGAAGGAAAAATAAGCAATTCCTTGCTCAATAAGTAGTTCACAGCTCAGTAGATAAAAAGAGTAAAATATGCCAATAACTTGTTTTTATTGGAAATTTCTTGTTGCATAGTTAGTTCCATACACTAATCTAATAAAAAAAATAAGTTTTAAAGGGTAAATTACTTTTTAGTCTCTAAATTATTATCAAATTCATTAATTCATCTATTTATTTTAGATAACTAATGATCGCTCGGTCCGAAAAGAAAGTTTTTTTTTTTATTAATCAACTAAATAAAGTAAAATCAAAAGATAGAAAATAAAATTTATAATGAAAGTAACCTTCTATTAAAGTAAAATAAAATATTAAAACTCGTTACATCAAAACTCATAGAAAATCCAGAAAACAGCCAGGTCAGTCGAGAAAAAATGAAAAAAGAAAAAATCGTGGCTAAAAACTAAGGGAAGTTGCAATTATTTGACATAGTTTTTTTTTTTTTTTTTTGTGGTATTTTCCATTAGATCCAATGATTTTGAGGGCTTAGAATTTTAATGCTGTAAGAGATAAATGTTTATGAATTAAAACAGGCAATAAACAGTGATCAACAGTTTCTGAGGTTCTTCATTTTTTAAAACCGGAACCAATGATCTTAATTTAAAATTGGCGGTTCCGGTTTGAAATCGTGAAAAATATGATCTTAAAGACACTTTCAACTATTTTTTATTATATTTTTTAAAATAAATTTTTAATTTTTTAAAAATTGATTTATTTTTTTCAATAGTAATAATAATAATTCAAGCTAAAAATCTAAAAAAGAATTTTTAAAAATTGAAATAAATTAACTAATTTCAATTTCAAATCGAAATTAAACCAGAATTGACAGGTCTAAAATTGTTTCAGAAACTGCCTAAAAGCGGTTTGATTTAAACTCCACTTTTTTTATAATTGGAACCGGCAGTTTTGAAATCGTAATCATGCCTATTGTTGATGATAAAATAAAAATAAAGTGAGGGCTTAGATGAGGGATGATTCAAAGAGATACGATGAGGGAAAGAAAAAGAGTTTGAGAAAAGGAAGAGAGAGAAATATTATGATTTGTCATTTCACATTTCTACGTAGAAAACCTTAAGAAAAATACCATTTCACATTATAATATTTTAATGGAAAATTAAGGAAAAAAGTCAGGTTCAATGGCCTGATCTATCATTATCCAATTGGCCAAAATTTACGTAATCGTCTCTTTGAAAAATATATTGCTTGGATATATACATAAAGCTTTCCATCCTCTAACGCCATATTTGGTACACCATAATGGAATTTAAGTGTAATGTAATAAAAGATATTTATTTTATATTACTAGCCAATCTATATGTTTGGTTGGTTTTCTTATTTATACAGACGGGAATGAAAGTTCTCAGATTCGAGCTATAAGATTTTTTACTTGTTTGATGAGTGAATAAGAGAGTTAGCTGTATCGTATAATTTAAGATATTGTTTCTGCTCGTTAAGCCTCCTAATAAATAAAAAAGGTTGAATATAGAAATTTAAAACTACGATCCACCTATCTCTATAAAATTTAAAACCACCATCCATCTATCTCTACAAAATCTTAAATTAATCTAAAATTAATCAATTTCATCTTCGAATTAATGAAATTTCGAAGATCAAGATCAAGAACAAAAAGATAATGAACAAGAGCTTTTTTTGCACAAAAAATACAATAAAATAGCAAATACTTATCGAAGATCAAGAACAAGTCCTTGATGAGAGGTGGTAGTGGGTTTAAACTTTTCTTGCACATTTTGAAATATAAATTTTTGTTAACGTCAGTGATAGTGGTTTTAATTTTAGATTTTAGAGGGAGAGGTGGAAGATACAGTGGTTTTGCACTGTTGGCAGGGGAGGAAAGGGAACGTTTACGTGTAAAAAATTTTAATATAAATAAAGGCACGTGTCAATTACATATCATTCCGGTTGCTGAGATTTCATTAATTCGGCAAAAGGATTTTACAGTTACAAGAATAGAAATTTAGGAATTTATATGTTCCAGACTGATGTGATAGATTTATAGATAAAGAATGATGAGTAAAAATAGGTTATTATTAAAAGTTAAAATTTATCAAAATTATTAAATTTATTTTATTGAACACTTCAATTTGAAAAATTAGATCAATTACACAATCATTTTCTTTCACCCATCGTACCTAAATTATAGCCACAATCACATTGTGGAGCCTAAATTTAATTTGTAACATAAAAAATCCAAAACTTAATGAGTCACTACATAATCTTGAGTTAACCTAACCCAAAACTTGCAAATTGCCCTGCTTTGACTAGCCACAGATACCCACCACTTTCTCTCTCCCAAACCTCCATTGATCTTCACTGTAAAGTGGAGCGTGAATAACATCATCATCGACTATAAAGATCCCATGGTTATTAATCACAGACTTATTGTTTCTTTAACAACTGTCATAATAATTGTTAAAATTATCAAGTCCAACCAAGGTCAATTTGTATATATGCAAATCCAATCACAATCAAACAACTAATCTTTTATTTGATGATAATTGAACATTGAAAAGGGTAAAAGAAGGCACAATATTTGGCTGCTTGTATTGTGTAAAAGAATATATGGAAAGATTGCAGAGTTACCATCGCCTCTTCATTTGCTTCTATAACAATGGCATTTTGTTGATTTTCTGAATAATTTGAGCACAAACTAGATAATTGGAAAAATGAGTGGGGACTTCGGAATTGAGGGTACTTATATGTACAGATGCAAAGGAAATAACTGAATATTAGTTATTTAATGCATTAAAGGAAAAAGCAATAGAAGAGAGAGAAACCAAAGGAAGAATAATAGCGTTACAGTGGAGATCGAAGAAGGGAGATGAAAGTTTGGAAGAGATGGGCAAATTTGGTTAGTCAAAAGGGCGTGTTTCAAGCCTTGGGTTAGGTTAACCCAAGGTTATGTAGTGGGTTCTACATTTATATTATTTTATTTAAAACCGTAGCTCCAATTTGAAAAGGGTGAGAATATATCTAAGTTTGTAAACTGAGGTGTTTGAGGTACAAAGGTCAAAATTAGGGTGATTTTACAACAAGTCACAAAATTAAAGTTATTTTTATAAATTTAGCCATTTAGGAATCTCTTCAAACTAGTTTTAGTTTGCCAAATTTCAATAATTTAGATATTTTCACAATCTTTCTTTCCCTATTGCTATTATTGATTTATTGTTTATCTTCTCTCTATCTCTCTCTCTCTTTCAATGGCAGTAGCACAACAGCAACAAGTAGCTTCGTTGACTCAGTTCTGTCAAGGCAAATGCAATGACTCCATTTTCTTCTTCTTCTTCTTGGAGTGATCATAAGCAATGCAAAGAATGAGAAATAGAGAAATCGTTATCTATTTTTTGTAGAACCGTACTTTCTTTGAGATGTGAAACTGTTTCTCCAGAATATAAAGTAATTCTCCAGAATATAGAGTAACTACCTTTTTAATTTTATTCACTTTTATGCTCTGCATTATTTTAGTAATTATTTATTTTTGTCATATTTGAATTTTTATTATATTTAGAGCATGAATATATATAGAAAAAATAAAAATAAAAAGAAAAAGTTAAATTTTTTAGTGCACTATTACTTGAGTAATATAATAGTTCTTCTTTAAGATACTTAAATGTCAAAGTGGGTCTCATGAAGAAAGAGAAGCAAATTCTTTAATCATGCTATTTAATCATCATTTAGATTATAAGAGGAAAGGAAAAAAAATAATATTGGTGACAATATGTAATTTAAAATGGAATTATTATTGAAAATTAGAACCTTTTTTCATGGTAAGAAATGTAGTTATTTTGTCAATCATCTCTAAGATCAACCTCTTGTGAGATGAGGGTTTTCTTTTCTTTTTTTTTTTTTTTAAGTATTACAGGAGAAAATATTCGAATTTCATTTTATTATGGTACATGTATTTATTAATTTTTAGTTAAAAATTGAAAATTGTTAACGTTTTAAGGAATAATTTTTAAAAGAAAAAATTGTTAAAAAAAAAAAAGAATCATAAACCCAATTTAAATTTAGAACAATATTGTTTAAAAGAAAATATCACAATCAAAAAAGTTTGATGGGTGATAGAAGTTTCTGCGAGCAAATGGATATCTTTGGGAAAATAAGTTGCACATGCCTTTAAACGAATGATGAAATTTTCAGCAAAAACTTTTTCCCTGCATTTTGTCCTCACTTCTTAACTTCATGATTCTGATGTTTCTTCCCTTTTTTTTTTTTTTTTCCTCTTTAATATTATCACATAGAGATTTTCGGATAGCGTTTTGTTTTTTTATTTCTTAGGTTTTAGGGATACAGATATGAAAAAACTGAAATATGAAAGAACTGAGAAGTCTCATATGGCACAAAGAGATAAGAGGAATAAATAATTCACCTTCTCTTATCAAGTTAGAAAACGGGTATTTTGTAAGTTTATATACAAGATGAGTTTTTTTTGTCAAAAATGGTGAAATATGGGCAAATTGTAGATTGAGTCTAAAAATATGTGTTTTTGTCAAAATTATAGTTCGTTTGCATTTTCCTGAATTTGTATGTCCATGATAAATTCCAATATTATTTTCTTCTATATGTTTTAAAGTTAAGTTCAAACCTATGGTAAAGCAATATGAAAAATAACTATACCGAGTAACAAATTTGACTCTTAAATATTTAATGGGTTGTTTGTTCTATCTTATTGACAACTTTTTAGAACTTTAGTTTATTCATTCAAACAACAATTCATACAAGGACAATTTTGGAAAATAAAAATAAAAATTATCTATCATTATTTGTATCTATCTCACAAAACATTTTATTAAATGTAAATATAAAACAAACTTCATTCATGTAATTACTTGACATTCTCCCTCGAGTTGAACATAAATATTGTTAAGGTTCAACTTGTTCAGCAGAAAATGAAATTATGCTAGATGCAATGCTTTGGTCATCAAATCAGCCAACTAATGTTATAACTTCACATATAAAGTCTCGAGCAACCCATTTACAGCTGTTTCCCCTTATAAAATGACAATTAAGCTCTATATGTTTGGTTCTTTCATGGAAAACATGATGCTTGGCTATATGCATTGATGAAATATTGTAACTGAATATAGCAACAAGCTCTTGACAATTAACATTAAAATCTATTAGTAATATAAATAATCAAACAACCTCATATATTGTTATTGTCACATGCTTATACTTTGCTCCTGCAGAACTTCTTGGAATAATATTTTGTTTCTTGGATTTCCAACTAACTAGAGATCCCGAATGAAAATACAATAGCCTGTCACAGATCTTCTAGTCTTACAAGAACTTCCCCAATCAATATTAGAGTAAGGTTTTACAATCAATTTTGAAGATGTAGAACAGAAAAGCCCTTGTCTAGGAGAAGAAGTTTAGTATTTTTGTTAAAGTATTAAGAATTTACTTTACTTACATTAATGGTTTTAGTAGTTTTAAAATAAATGGAAAGAGTTTCCTCTTGCATTTAGAGCTTAAGTTTCTCTTATGTAAATTTAAAGCTTAGGTTTCAAACTAGAGTTTAATGTCTTATTTGTTACAACTGCTAGTTTATCTATAAATAGCCTACCCAATGATAGTTGTAATTAAGCAACAAAGAGTTTTCGAATGAAGAAGATCTATTCTAAACTTCTTCTCTTTGTCTACTATTCTTAGTTTTTCTATCAATTGTGTTTCTTTCTATTTTTTCTATTAAGTGGTATCAGAGTTTCTAAAGCTAACAAGTAGTATCAAAGCCAACTTGGTTTTAAGGGTCCTATGAAAGTGAGAAATTTCTTCTTTAGTGTGAGGATAAAACAAAACACTAAAATATGTTATCTAGTAGCAACTTTTTAGGAACTGATCCTCTAATGTTTAATGGAGAAAATTACCATATGTGGGTAATAAAATGAAAGCTTATTTAAAAGCTTTGAATTTGTGGGAAGTTATATAAGACGGAGCAAATCCAACACCTCTAGGTCCTGATCAGGTTTTGACATGTTTATGTTCAGGTTTATCAGAAACTATATTCACAAGAATCATGGCTTGTGAAACTCCAAAAGAGGCTTTGGATAAGCTAGAAGATAAGTTTGAAAGCAGTTATAGAGTGAAAAATAATTAAGATTCTCACTCTAAAAAGGGAGTTTGAGGTGATTAGAATGAAAGAATGTTATAGAGTGAAGGAGTATGCTACTAATTTGCTAGAGTTGGTAAATAAAATCAGATCGTTTGGGGACGAATTTCCAGACTATAAAATTGTGGAAAAGTTTTTAATCAGCCTACCATCCAAATTTGAACCTAAAATATTTGCCATTGAAGAATCATGTGATCTTAGGACTTTGTCAGTTGCTGAGCTTATCAGTTACAAGCTCAGGAACAAATGTCTAACTTTAGAGATGAAAATACAAGTGAAGGAGCTTCTCAAGCCAAGAAAAGGGGAAGACAAGCATTTAGAAGATACCAAAAGTTTGGTTCATAAACTTTAGACAAAGGAAAAACGGTCACAAAAGAAGGAAGAACAAGCAAGTTTCCACCCTGCAACTTTCGTAAAAAGCCAAACCATTCAGAGAAGGATTGCTAGACAAAGGACAAATTGAAGGTACAATGTAGATTTTGCAAGAAATTTGGCCACTTTTGAACAGTTTTGCAAGGCCAACCAAAATCAAATGAAGAACCAAAAGCAACAGCAGAATCAATAGCAAGCTAACTACACTGACGAACAGAAGGAGAATGAGACCGAAAATGTGTTCATGGCTTCTCAAGTCACAAGAGATTTCAATCAACAAACTTGATACAATGATAATGGTTGTACTAGTCACATGGCCAAGGAGGAGAGCATGTTCAACAAACTGGATAGATCAATTAACACCAAGGTGAAACTTGCAAATGGTCAAATTGTTTTGAGGGAAAGGGCTCAGTTGCTGTACAAACGAAGGATGGTACGAAACTTATTCATAATGTTGCTTGATAGACCCATCATTTATTGCCTTTTGGGTTTGCATAAAATTTTGGAGCAACACTTCAAGGTTCGATGGTGGATTCTGGTAAGGTGGTTGGAATTATGATGGGGTTTGTTTCTTTGGGTGGTAGTGTCTTTGGTTAGGGGCTGGATTCTATCTAAAGATTTGGTTTTGCTGGTTTGACCAAGAAAAATTTGGATGACTTTTCCACTGCTGTGTAAAAGTGTTTGAAAATGGCCTCGATTGGAAATTATTGTGAACATAGTTGGCTTGCTCCACTATACATTCAGTCATCCCAAATTGGCATTCTCCGTTTGCATGATTAAAATTTCCACCGGCTTCACATCCTGTTTGTGGCATTGCTACTGTATTTACACTAAGCTTATCAAACTTGTTGGCCAATGCATCCAATTTAGCTGATAAGAGTGTCAATCCATCCACATCCAAGACTCCTGCTACCTTCTTTAGTGTACTTCTTTCCTCGTTCCATCTATAGTTGCTAGCTGCCATTTCTTCCAACAAACTAAATGCTTCTGAATTTCACTTTTCCAAAAATGATTCGGCTGTCGCTCCATCATAAAACTGTTGAACCAAAGCTGACTTTTCAAAGCCATGGCGCGAGCATTTTCGTTGGAGATCTTTTAATCTTTCCTAGGCTTCGCATAAAGTTTCGTCTTCCTTCATCCAAAATTTAGATATTTCCTTCCTTAGCCTTATAGTCTTGCTAGGTGGAAAATATTTTTGCAGAGAAGCTCGACTCAATTTATCCCAAGTGGTGAATGATCCTACAGGCATAGAATGTAACCAAAGCTTCGCTCTGTCTTGTAGTGAAAATGGAAACAACCTCAGTTGAATTGCTTCGTCTGAGGCGCCATTTATTTTCAGAGTGTCGCAAATCTTCAAGAATGTTGCAATGTGAACATTGGGATCTTCGTCAAGTAGCCCGGCAAATCACTACTGTTGCACCATAGGAATCAAGGATGGCTTGATTTTGAAATTGTTTACGGCTACTAGTGGTCTCACTATAGCTGGTTTTGCACCATATGGATTTGGGATATTTTGTTCCCATCAGGTTCTTTCTTCAGCCATCACGTTCAACTGTCGGTCTCTATTTAGAACTTTGTATTCAGTCTGATCTTGAACGGAAATTTCTGGTGAGTTTGCCACTTCGTTGCTTTCTAATGTCGAGTCTGCACTTCCACGTCTTCTGGTTATCAAACTTCATCTTCTCCTTTGATATCTCGGGTTCTCCCTTCTTATAGCACGAGATGTTCTTTCAATCTCTAGATCAAGAGGTATTAATTCTGCACTTCTAGATCTTAGCATAAAAGATTAGCTCGCTAAAACAATAAAAAGAAAATAACCTAAAAATTCAAAATAAATTACTTTTTTTTTTTTAGTTTTTTATTTTTTTATTTTTTGAAAATTAATCAAACTAATTAACTAAAAGAAAATAAAAATTAAGATAGAATTTGAAAAAGGGAAAAAAAAAAAAGAAAATGACTAACAGTAAACAGTTAAGTAAAAGAAAAGGGTTAAATATTATATATATAATATTATTATTATTACTATATATATATATATATATATATATATATATATATATTGGTTTTTGAAAATAGAAATAATAACTTAAATAGAAAATATATGGATGTACTTTGCTTTAATAGGAAAGAAATTTTAAAATTTTTTTTCTTGTTTTTTTTATGAAAATAATATTAAAACAAAATTTCCTAATTAATTGTCTCAAGAGGTACCAATCCCTAGCAACAGTGCCAAAAAGTTGATGGGCTATGAATGCATATTTCGTAAGTGCACGAACCGTACAAGTAACATAGTGAAAAAGATTCTCGAATCCACAAGGATTGAGGAATAGATTATTAATTTTTATGTTCAACAATTATTAGGAAGGCTAATAATTTTTAAGAGTTTGAATAATCAAATATCAAGGTAATCTAACTACGGGATATTTATTAGTTTAACGCATACCGTGAATGATTGATTATATGGTTTATGCCAGTTTCTGAAAGAGGACTAACCTATAATATCCAAGTTCCTCTTCCAAGACTAAATGAACGTGTTAGAATTAATATAACACCTACTTTCATGGCACTATGTTGATTGAAACCCAATAAGTTAGTGTTAATCCTTTGGCCCTCAAAGAAATCTGGTCTATCCCAAGGTTTATTTTTCTAAGTTTAACACGTGAGTTTCGACTAACAAGTCAATCTTCTAATCATAGAAGTCGGTCTAAAATCATGCAAATATGAGACCCAATGTATCTGTAGGCATTATGTCACAACCCAAAACCGTAGGCCAGACCAGCACTAGGGCCTAGGTAAGCATAAGGCCCTCAGGGCTCGTAGTAAGCTTGAATCACTAAATTCAATCACATCACATTAGACCACATGAACAATAAGCCCATACTATTTTATATAATAAATCTTATGATTATACTATATCTTGGCCCAAATCCAGCATTTCAAATAATTTATAACTTGGGCCCCATTACATTACACATTATCTATGATATGGGCTAACGGTCCATATATGCACCTATAGTTCTCTAAATCATCAACCTACAATTATCCATAAACATGATTACACTCGTATATAATTGGAATTATCATAATCCTACAATTGCAGAGTTCAATATCAAATAGTAATAAATAAGTTCTTGTACATAACGCTCACAATTTAAATAATTACTGGAATTAGGAAATTACTTTTCTAGCTCTGTGGTAAAGGAAATAGAGCTTTAACGGGGACAAAGAAGGATCTACTTCCTGGAAAAGTGAAACAAAGAATGAGTTTTATAATGAAATAAATATCGCATAACACAAGCATTCACATGAAATGCTTCCTAAAATACTAAAATGAACACACCACCAGTTAAGCATATGGCACAACATAAACACTCACAAGTAATTATAACTTCAAATAATCAAGCAAGTGGAAATTGGTCAGTGGCGTCACCGAAACCCCCGATGAGCCGTCCTCATACATGGCCCATCCTCTCATGATGTATGCATTAAGGAGCCAATTCCCCATACATGATTGATCGGTCTAATCCTCACTTGACCAGCCCTCACATATTTTTTATGCTCTCTTTTCTTTCCATACCAATAGGAGGCCACCCTGTGGTTTTCCATATAATCTATATCATCAGATGGACACGGGGGCGCCAATCTCCCCATACATGGCCGACGGTATAGAAGACCGCCCTCATAAACCCAATGGTGACCCATTTCATCCCAATTCCACACTCACAGCAAATCATCATCACAACACATCTAATCAAACATGGCATTTAAATGCGAGAAAATTAAATAAACAAATATTGTTATGCAAACACATAAATATACACATATATACTTAAGTATAAAGTAATGAATATTTATGCTATAAAAATAAATAATTACTAATTAAATAAATAGGTAATTATAGCATTGTGTGGTAATGTAACTATGCATGATGCAGATGGTAGTGCACTGTTTATTAGTATTCACAGTGATCAAGAGAGGAAGCTCTCGGATTTTTGATTTGCAGGAGTGATGGACAAACTCGGACAATCTAATAAATTATAAATGCAAAAGGAAAGAACTGAAGTAAATAAAGAGATTTATTTTAAATATATCAAATTAAAGAATTATTCCAAACAAACCTATTAACTTATCCATTAAATATAACTAGCCTAGATTCTATCAAAATTTCGACACAGCCTTCCCTAAAAATAGGACTTTCTACCAGTTAATATAATGTCAAATACTCTCTATATATTCATTCAATCCACATAGCCCATCACAATAATCACCAATAACTTGCAATCTTACATTCTCTATTCATATTACAATTTAAAAAGCTAAACAATTCAATAACCGTTTAGACGATTCTAGAATTCTATTATTCATCACATAAAAGTTAGCTAACAAATTCACCATTTGAAAAGGAATTCATATACCGGATTACTTCACATGTCATCATCCTTAAAGTTAAAGTAATAGATTAATGTGGAAGCAGCTATAACCACAGAAATCCCAAACTATATCTAACCCCGTATTCTACTCACTATCTTGTTTCTTGTTTCTATATTTTTTTTTCTCGTAACCTACAATAAACACATCAGTTTCTTCGTCATCTTTCAAGAAATCAGTTCATAGCTTCAATCCTTAGCTTAACTCAACTAAAGACCATGGAGATTCCCTTGTGGTTGTTGTCATTCTAAGAGAAATCTCTATTTTCCATATCCAAGTTTATAGTTTATGAAATTGTAGGATAGTTGACTACTAAGGAATGGATTCATACATCAATATTTACATAAGTATATATATATATATATATATATATATATATATATATATATACTAACCGATAATTAGCACTAAATATTTTTTTACCCACTACAAATTGTAAACGCATGTATATTTAGCCTTATATCATAATCTATATTTGGAATCAATAACACCAAACATCTTAAATCAAAGTAATAGTCATTTCTAATCATTCTAAATTATTAGCTATTGCATTTCTACCAAACCAAGCTTACACAGTTCATATAATCCCTCCTTAATTTAAGTTTCTACGATATTTACGGCTTAGAAGCCTAATTTTTGATTTCTGTCGTCTAAGGATTCGAGCACTAAACAATATCAAAGTACAAAACTAATTGCAAAACTAGAATCTATATAAAAATTGGAACATACTGTCTATTAGGAATTCCGGTCACCGGATCCTCCGCCGTCGCTGCCCTTCGTAGTGGCTGGAGGTGCCATGATTCCAGAATCTTGCAACTCATATGCCAAAACATAGCAAATTCCATATAGGATTCAGTTCTATAGCCAACCACTACAAATTACGTCTATATCTAACGAAATCCAAATTTTTGTCCTTAAATCCCTAAGTTCCATTTGATCAATTCCTTCAATAATTCGCACAATCTATACAAAATAACTTGCAAATGAGTGAAGAGGGAGGATAATCGGCTTACCTAATTGAAGAGTAGTCGAAAATTGCTTGAGGTTGGCTGGCGATACCAAATCGTTGTCTGTCTCTCTTATCTTTGCGCTAAGACTGGCAGGCCGGAGATAGGGGAAGCAGTAACCGGAGCTGCTGCGAAGGAGAGGAAGAGATCACGCCCGTTGGTTGAAGGCTAGCATCGTCGGAAAAATGAGACCAAGGGGAGAGGAGAGCTACTGGGGTCGGCGTTAACGGGAAAGAGAGAAGGGGGTTAGGACCCAATGGGAATTTTTGCACTTTTAGACAGTTCTAATTGGTTATAGGCTAGTTTGGTCCGATTCAGTGGATTTGGCTCAATTTTGGGTTTTTGCTTGAATTTACAATATTTCCACTTAGTTTACAGGTCTAGGTTGGCAATAATAAAATTATTTTCCACCGAATTTCATTGGTTAGAATTTATGATTAAATTTTTAAATGAAAAATTAGTGAAAATAAATTTTCCGGTCATTACACATTAAGATTACATGTATTAAATGAAGAAACTATAGGCATATATAAGAATAAATCAAACCATTCTTGAACACATTAATCTAATAAATATTTCCCATAACTAGATTTAAAGTTTAGTCATACATGAATATTAATACAACATTCATAAAAATATTCCAATAAAAATAAAGAGATAAAGGCATGACAGACAAGTTACACTTGGATTTTTCTTCCTTTCTTGCTACCGTCCTTGAATTGGATGCCCAAGACTTTTTGATTCAGCTCCCATCTCTCCTTCTTACTGGTTTTGCAAGCTCATCATCTTCTTCTTGATCGGTGCTAGTTGCTTCCTTGATCGGTTACTTTTTAGTGATCTTTTGCTTGGATATGCACGGCTGTGAGTCGAGGACAAGATGCGAAAGTGTGTAACTCTTTGCCTTTTGCTTTATTTTCTATTTATAGTGTCCAAAACATCACCAAAGGGCAACCTTCCTTTTCCATCGCCAAAGCCATAAAAAAGAAGTAATAAGATAATTATAACCAACTTTTGAGTAAAGAGTAATCCAGGGAACAACATTTGTAGCTACGCAAAAGCTGATTTGATGCTTCTAAATGACATATTGAATGATTATTCTCAATGTCATATTAGAAGTATAAATTAGAACTGACCTGAATTCATCGAACAAAACTTATTTCTTTTGATTTCTTTACATAAAATATTAAAAATTAGTTCAGCTTATGGTAAAATCAAAAATGAAGGAATTTACTAATAATGAGACTAATTTATTAATTATGATAATTCATAATACAACTGAAAAAATAAAATTTGTATATAAAATCATATGCATTTTACTTGTTATCAGTATTGAAATCATCTATTCCAATTTCATTCCAAAAATGTTTTAGAATTGAAAAATACAATCCATTCAATTCCAAATTTTTTTTCCGAAATTAAAATTTTTATTTCATTTCGTTTTGTTAGTAGTACGGTTGTGAGACTAATAATGTTATTTGATAGTGAATACTGAACAACACCGAATATCCAACATGTTCATAAGATGAATATTATTTGGAGATGCAAATGGTGAGATGGATGATGTGTGGTTAAAAATTCAAAAAAAAAAATATTGTACACTTATTTGACATACAATTCAAAATATGAATAGATAGTTTTTCTGTCTAGACGCTAATTTAGAGTAAAAAAATGCAATATTTATATATGTAACCTTAATTCTCACATTCAATCTCTAAGGAAAAATAGAAAATAGTTACAAAAAACTCAAAACATGTAAACCTAATTTCATTTGTATTACTATATATAAAAGAAGAAAACCAAAATATTTCCAGGGGAAAAAAAAAAAAGTTCCAAGTGAAAGAAAAAAAAAAAACAGAAAGAAAAATCTCATAACCACCATGTCTTCAAAATTCTTTTACTTTGCTCTATTTCTTGCTATGATTTCCACAAGTCACTAAGCCTCGGAATTTGTAACCCAATCTTGTGAGAAAACCTTATTTAAAGACCTATGCACAACATCTTTAGAATCATCTTCGGCAACTGATCTGGAAGGCTTGACAAAAGATGCACTTAACGTGTTATCTACCAATGGAACTGAACTATTCAAGCTTTCTTCTGAATTGCAGGAAACAGCTTCAGATCCAAACGTTAAGGAAGTGTTGGTAGAATGCTCTAAGGCTTATGAAGGTGTGACTGAAAAGCTTAAGGATTCAGCTGCTGCCCTCGATTCTAAAGCTTACGGTGATCTTACAAAATGGGTTACTGCTGCCATGACTGGATCGCAGAATTGCTCGGAAGCTTTCAAGGCTAAACCAGATATTACATCTCCACTTGCTGATGCTAATACAGAATATAGTAAACTCTGCAATATTGTATTCGCATTTTTTAATCTCTTGGCAAAAAGTTAATCAAAATTTATTTGTTTATGCGTTTCATGAAGTGATAAATGGAAATGGTCCATGATTTTTGATTTATAATTCACATCATCAATATATAGAGTGAGTGATCTTCAAATTTTCCAAAATCTTCAAAAGTTTGTTTTTATAAATTATGAAAGTAAAAATAAAAGTAATTCACCAGACAATAATGTACAGGCCAGGTCTTGCAGATCTTAATTTCTGATGTTTAGAAAGGACTTTACTTTTGCTGGTTTTAACACTCTAAGGGAGGGAAGGTATTTCATTTATTAACCAAGATTAATATCATTGTCCATGTACATATATTATTTCATTTATTTCATTATTTTAATAAATTTACTAATTTCAATATCATTTTATTTCACATTATTGATTTTTAATAAAATTATAAACTTTAATTTTCTATTTAATTTATAATATATGTTCAACTAAATTATACTTTAATTCCAATTAACTTTGCATTAAATTGAATTTGCAAATGCATTCTAGTTTTGAATATTCAATGCATAAAGGTCCCAAATATTTCCCATGATTATATTTGCCAAGACTGGATCCACAGCGAAACTTATAGACCAAACTATTGAAAATAGCTAATTTATCCCTTTTTGTTACAACTTCATATTTTTATTAGTTTGATCCATACACGAGGTCATGGATCCTAGTAGGCAAGTCAATATCCAAAAAAGTTTGATCTTTCATGACTTGAAAAGATGGGGCCATGGATCCGGTAGCTAATAAATTCATTTTATTAAAATATACAATAAATCTAACAACAAAATAAAAATAATTTACCGACAAAATAGTGACAAAATAATGACAATATTCCAACAAAATACCTTCAAAATGTGTATGTTTTATTTTATCAATTATTGAGAAAAATTACAAATTTAGCGACAAAAATTTTGTCACTAATTTACTAACAAAATATAGTTCACTTAAAAAAAATAGCAACAAGGGTTTTAGCATCAAAATTTTGTTGTCGCTATTTTGATGGGAATACTAATTAGCGTCCAAATATTATGAATTAGTGACAAAAGTTTGTCGCTAATTTATTTTTTTCTTGTAGTGATTAATTTGCATAGACCATTAGTGGGTCAAACCAATTAAAACGAGAGCTTTTGTTGAAACGAGATACTTCTAAATATACACCAGAAAATAAAGAATAAAGCAGAAACACATTTTGTGAAATTTTTAATTTTATTGGTCTGGTATATAAGTGGAGCCACATACCCGTTATAAGTAAGTATTTTTCCAAGGTTATGCTCCATTTGGAATTCTTGTTTTCATCTATCACCTGGTCACATAAATTTTCAATTTCGGAAAGGAATTCCAAATAAAACATCATGCATTTCCCAAGCCAGTGAGTGGCTTTTCAATTCTCATCCACGCTCATTACTAAGCCATGTTGTTTCGTTGTGATTTTAGGAGTGTTGAAAAAAAGGTCATGGCACGAGAATATAATTCACCTAATACAAAAATTAAACGAGTGATGATTAAGTCTAAATGAGTTCAAGTTACAAACGGGTGACCTATATATAACATAAATTTAAACGAGTTGATTCGTCTAATTCATCTAACCCTTTTATTTAATAATAAAAATCTAATTCATCTATAATTAATATATTAAGTGGTTTATGCGTGTTATACATGTTATATGTGTCTTGTTTCTGACCCGTATACGACTCATTTAATTAAATTTGATTAAAATTTTTTGAAGCACATATGACCCATTTAATTAAGTGGATTACAACTATCATATTCGTATCACTCGTTTAATTTTCGTGTTTAAATATTTAATATGATTATTAAATGGGTCATACTACTGTTAACCCTAATCATGTCACGTGTTAGGTAGAGACGTGTAAAACCTAACACACCAAACAAATTTTGACACCCTTAATTTATTTTTTGAAGGCAATAGAAAGGGTTCGGGCTTGGAGGTTTTGGAGACTTTCCAGCAGGTGGCGGTTGAAGGGTAAGATTACAGAATTTCCCTAATTGAAAAGTTAGGGTTAGGGAATTGAGTTGAGGTCTCTACAACTTTTCACAATGAAGGCACTAGCAGTAAACCTCAATCCTCATGCATACTATCCATATATACCGATGCAAAAATGGAGCAATAGATTCCCTATATTTCTAGAGCGTATCATCTCTGTCATTATTGATAGTTGTTGTAATGGATCCTTTTGCATATAGAAACCATCTCTAGTTTACTTTCCTTGATTTTTTTATTGTCAATCCATATTTGTTTTAGAGGTTTACTCTTATATTTGTTTTAGAGGTTTGTATCCCTTTAAGTGATTGCTTTAGAAGTAGCACTTGCTCCTCCAGTGGATGGAATTAGGGGTGAGAGTTCGGTTAACCAAATCGAACAACTGAATTAGCTCGGTTTTAGTTTATCTAAAAATATTTTTATGGTATCCAAATCCGAAATCAAATAGTTTAATAACCGATCCAAACCAAATTAAATCGGTTTGGTTCAATTTGGATTCTGTTATTTCAGACCAAATTAGTTATGTTAGCTTAAAAATAAATTCATTTAGTTATTTATGGTAGTTAAACCAAAAATTGAAAACCAAACAGTTCTATATATCCAAACCAATCGGTAATCGAATTTTTTTAAAACAACTATCCAAATCCGACCAAAATGAATCGATTTTGTTTGATTCTCGGTTAGAAATTGAGAATTGCTCACCCCAGTTCGTTAAATTAGAAATCAAATTTAATTTGCAACCTAAATTTGGGTCAAATGTACAAAAAAACCTACAAATAAACTTTTCGATAAAAAAACCAGCGAACTTGGCATTTTATTTTCACTTAGCCCAATTTTTCACTAAAGATTTACATATATACAGTATGGTCAACAATAAGAAATAAATGAATTAAAATTTATTTTTCTCTTGTAAATAGTTACAGCAACATCTCCTTAGCCAAAATAACCAAAGCTGGAAGCTATTTTTCAAGAATTAATATCTGAAACATAATAAATAATTGATAGATTCATAACCTGTGACATGTCATATTTATTGATCTGTGAACCCCTCCCCCAAAATATCATAAGCATATGAATGCATGTGACTAAAGGAAGAAATGCACATGAATGTATGAGTCGCCACCTTGTTTAATTATTTTAGGGTAAACTAGGAAAAAACCCTAAGTGACTCCAATTTTAATTAACCTAATTACTAGATTAATTAACCCAATGTTAAGGCATGGTCTTTGAACCCGAGGTGGATCCCGAGACTATGTCATGCTGATGAACTAACCAAAAATGAATGCTTTGCAGGATAAAAGATGATTAGACCAAATTTTAAGTGAATTCGACTTGCCGCTCGGGGTTAAATCCCAAACGTGCCTACGTACTTCAGTTTGAATGGAAGATCAAAGTCAACGTAGTTCGATAGGCCTTCTTTGAAGGGCTTTGAATGGATATGCTTAATGCATGAGTGTGTGTATGCTTTGTGCATTTTGTTTAGGCATTTTGCCAAAGAATTGATTGATTTGATTTTAGGCATTTGATGCCAAAAATGTTGATTTTAATGGCTTTTAGCCAAAAAGATTGATTTAGGCAATTGTTGCCAAAAATTGATGTGATTTAGGCGATTGTCGCCAAAATTGATTAATTGAAGGCTTTAAAGCCAAAATATTGATTTATTTGAAGGCTTTTAGCCAAAAGGGTTGATTTAGGCAATTTGTTTGCCAAAAGATGATTATTTAGGCGATTATCGCCAAAATGATTGATTTAAGGCTTTTAGCCAAAACAAGTTGATTAACTTAAGGCATTTTGCCAAAAGATTGATTTAAGCGGTTTGTCGCTGAAAGTAGTTAATCTAATTTATAGGCAATGTGTTTGCCAAAAATTGATTAACCGAATTGTAATATAGGCAATTTTATTGCCAAGAAGAAAACGTGTTTGAATTAAGGCCTTTTAGTCACAATTATTGATTAATTGGACTTAAGCCAGATTTGTTCGAAATAAAGGCGATTATACCATGGCTATTAATTAACTAGGTATTTTTAAGCCAATATTGTCGGATTTAGGCTTTAATATCACGATTATTTATTAACCTGACATTTAGCCTAAACTTATTTATTTGAGGCAGTTTATTTGCCTAAAGATGTCATGAATGCATTTATGCAGTTATAGAATTATTAGGAGTAGAAGAGAAGAATGTATGAAATGCTAAAATTAAATAGGCAGAGTTTTAGTTCATGTACCTGATTTAATCGACGACCACTTCTTAACTCCAGATTAAGCTCCTCGTTAAGGGAATATTAATTAATTTAATTTTAAATGACCAAATAACAAAACAAGAAAATAATAAAGCTAAATAAAAAGAAATGCAGAAAAGCAGTAAAGAATTGCAAGGAGCGTAAGGGAGAAGGAGCGTCCGTCAACACAGACTGAGTGAGGAAAACGGAGTGCCGGGGCCACTATTTATAGGCGAAAATCGGACTGTTTCGGCGGCCGGGCCGCCGGTGCCGGCGGCCGAAGCCGCCGTGCCTGGCGGTTTAGCTAATTCTTACTCCAGAGGCTTTTTCGGGAGCTCCGGACCTTCAAAAAAAATTTCGGGACCAGTTCCGCGATCCTCGTAATTTTTCGGACGTTTCAAGTACCATATTGGCATACTTTCGATAAACTTCCAAAATGGCCTTCGGTCCGGCCGGACTGTTTGCAGTCCGGAAAAACTAGCTCTTTGAGCCTCAAAATTTGGGTATTCACAGTTGCCCCTCACCGGCAACCATAAAAATGATTTATGGGGGTCGGTGGTTGTCTGAAACACAAATTTTGGAGGCGAAAATTTGACGCGTCCAGAAGACCCGCCTTTTGGCTATTTGCTTATAAATAGCTTGAAATTCACCATTTCCACTCATTCTAAACTCTCTACATACAAGAGTTCTCTCAAATCCTCTCAATTTTCAAAGTTTCAAGGTTTCTTCTATGGCTTCCTTAGATCTCAACGACGATGATTTTTTGGAGTCATGTGGCATTTCTCTCGATGAGGTCGATCTTATGGCCGATGCTGACACTCACGCCTCCATGACTGGCATCTTCGCCCAGGTGAGTTCCTTTTACTATTTGTATGTATATTATTTATTATTTGGGCCTTGGGCCAAAATGGTGATTTTTAGGGCCTTCGGCCAAATTGTGAATTTTTGGGCCTTAGGCCAAATTGTGAAATTTAAAAAATTTTCCTGTGCTTACTTTTTATTAGTATGCATGCTAGGGTGGAACTAAGATATTACCCTTAGTAAGGAACCGAGGAGTAACTCTTAGGTTATTTTACCTTTTAGGATTCCCGTATTAAATTGGATGTAGCTGAGAGTTCTGTGGCTGGAATTCCGCTCGAAATATTTGATCAAAACAGCCCGGTTGGCGCGATTATCCATCCATCCTACCTGGGCTATCTGAGGCATTTTGACCTGGGTCGGAGCAACTACAAGGAGTTATTGTGTGCCTTGGCTGAGAGATGGTGGGACACCACCAATACCTTCCATTTTTCTTGGGGCGAGTTGACAATGACCCCTGCAGACTTTTCTGTGATCTCCGGGATCCCTTTCAGGATTCGGCCGGTCGAGCTATATGATGATTGGAGGACTGATATCTCCTCTGACCGGATGGTGGAGCTGATTGGGATAGACCTGCCTCGGCTGGTCGAGCCAGGTTCTACTACCCCTGCTTTGAGCGTTTCCAGACGCTGGTTATCTCTCCAGGCCCCCGGTATCTATGCTAGATACGGGCGGGGAGAGCTGACGGCTACTCAGGTGGGCCGATTCACTTTGTTGCTGTTGTTCGCTTCGACCTTTTGGTCCAACAGGAAAGAGAAGTTTAACCCTTCTATCTTGAAGAGCTTGGAGAATTTGGCCCATTTAGAGGAGTATGACTGGGCCGGTGCTATTTTGAGCCGCATGTATGACGATATGTGTGATCTGAGTCGAGGCCATGACAAGCTTAGCGGGACCTTCTACTTCTGGGAGGTAATGTAAAGAACATTCTCCCTTTCTATGTTTTTCTGTTTATCTTGATTTTTCTTTCTCACTGATTCTTTTTTCGTTCTGCAGACTTGGGCATTTGAGTACTTTCCTTACACTCGCCCAGAGTTACTCCAGACTGATCCCGGATCAGGGCTGGCGCCTTCGGCTTGGAGATGGTACAAGTCAAACCTTCATCTCGTCCGGCGCAAGAAGTCGCTGAAGGAGCTGAGAGTCTTTTTTGATACTTGTCCTCTGGAATAGATACATGCTTAGTATTTTTGGATATGTTAACAAAAAAGATTTATTAACATATTTACATCTTTTGTAGGCCGAAGTGGGGCTGATGACTGCCCGTTTACAGGGCTGGATTCAGGCTGATCCTGATTTCTAGTGGTCAGATGCCTTGTCTCAGCGGAGAGTGGTCCTGTCACACCCCATCTTACGGCGATATTATTTGGGTGAGAGAGTGGACATTCAGATAAGAGGCAGTCGTTCTGTCCCTTATCCCCCTCCTGAGGATATGTGAGCGGGTAAACAAATGATGCTCACTGCGGCTCATACTGAGGGTATCCCACATGTGGAGTTCATTATGGGAGGAGATTATGATGAGTTCTGTGGAATCTCTCTAATGCCGCCCATTGGATCTCGGTTTGATAATTTCCAGAGGTCGGCTCCTTCCCAGCCGCTCGGTACCCGTTCTTCTCGGGCTTCGGGTCCCTCGACTAGGACTCCAAGGAGGAGGCCCATGACAGATCCCACTTTTTCTACCCCAGTTGAGAGGCCGTCGCAGGCCGGGCCTAGCCGGTTAGCAGGTCCTTCCAGGGTTCCTCGGGCCATTTTGGAGGCTACCGGGCCGCTTCATCCAGACCTGGTCAGTCTACGCCTCCCATATAGCATTTCTTACTTTGTCCCTAACAGCCCTCCAGCTCTTCGAGAGGTCTCCCTGGAGAGTGTGGAGCGCGCGACTCTTCCTTCCGAGCACATTAATGAGGTAAAACCTGACACATCTCTCATAAAAAGAATTCATAAGAGATTTGATATTAACTTGTATTTTCCTTGGTATGGTTTCCAGGTTCCTGACGGGCTGGTCAATCAGATGATGGAGCTGATTCTCGGGATGCAACAAGAACTAGCTGCGGCCTGGACTCAGATAGCCTTCGATGATCAGAGGAGTAGGAGACCCCGCCGCTGATAGATGCCAGATTCTCTGCTTTCCTTTGTTTTTCTTTTGTTGTATTTTCTGTACTGAATCTTAGCTGTATTTCTGAACTTTGGCTATATTTCTGTACTGAACTTTTATTTGTACCTGCACTTGGTTAGTAGTGAAAAATATGTATGCATGATTATGAAATAGGAAAAAGATAGGATTTTATTTCAATCTATTCTAAACAAACATTTCTCCTTCTCTTTCTATTTTTTTTTTTACTCAAAAGGACACATTTTCTTGAACTGGAAATTTTATCTCAGACATATCAAAATATATATATACACATTTTTTTTTTTGCAGTGGCCGCCGGCTCGGGCCGGGTCGCCTGCGGGCGCGCCTTTCCTCTATTTAAGCTGCTTTTTCTATTTTTTTTTTTCATTCTCTCTTTTTTTTTCAAGCCACCAAAAATCTGGTCAGTTTCTTCTCTCTCTCTTCCTTATTATTTTTTTTATTTATTATTTTTTATTATTTTATTTTTTTTAAAAATAAAAATAAATAAATAAAATAAATAAAATAAATAAAAGGACTTGAATCCCTTCTACAACCATAGCATGCACAGCTGGACTAGGAGTCTCTCCAAAGTTGAAAAGATCAATTTGGGGAGGTACGGTCTTTCTCCCGTTATTACCCTTAGGGGTGTAGTAATTGATTGGGATTTCTTACGGGCCTGTACTAGACTTTGGAACCCGGAAGCCCACGTTTTCCGGTTTGGGGCCATGATGGAGGAGATGTGCCCTCTTTTTGAGGAGTTTTCTGCTATTATAGGGTGTGACCCCAATGCCCCTTTGGTAAAGCATGAGGTAAAAATTGGGTATGTTAGGTCGTTTGAGACCCTGTTTCAGTTCAGCCAACCCCAAGCTAGGGCTATGATCGTTGACGACCAGAAAGCAATCTTGCTGCCCCTGATTGACGAATTCTCAGAGGCTTGCCCAGACGATCCAGACCGGATGAGGCTGAGGATGCGGGCCCTGGTTTTCTGTTTCTTGGCTGCCTTCTTATTTAACCAGGACCCAGGCTTTGGGGATTTGCGTCTTTGTCCCATGGTTCGACAAATGGAGGATATGGGCTGCATTGGCGGCATTGTGCTGGCCGAGACTATTAGGAGCCTTGACAGGGCTGCTTTAGGGTTTGATGACTGGACAGTTTCTGTAACATCCCTTCCCGGTCCACCCGTAAACCCGAATGAACCAAGTCGAGACGCTACAAACTGGTTGAGTGTATGGTCTGACATACTGAAAACATACTGTATATTGAATATAATAACATGCTGGTACTGTTTACAACAATAATGTAATTTATACTTACAAAACATGATACTAGTTTACAAAAATGAAATGGGCCCAACTGAGTGCCCTGTACATGCCATAGAAGGAGAGACAAAAGGTACACATTAAAATGAGTAGCTACCTTGAAGACTGAGTCTTCTACAGATGAACTGCAGCAGTTGTAAGCCGACTCTCTATGGTCCAATCTCAAAACCTGCGAGTTAAACAGGTAACTCGCTGAGCAAATAATGCTCAGTGGATTCTCAACATATAAAGAAACAAATAAGCACATACATATATAGAAAGAACCAACCATGTAAACATATATGGCACATATAAGCTCACACATTATGATACTTTCATGATACCTTGATTATCTTTTGTACTGTTTATAATACTGTATAATTCATGAAATGTTATGTCAAGATATCTGTATGGCTCCATAAGGTTATAGTGAAACCGAAGTAATAAGAAAAACTGTATGAAACTGGATGAATACTGTATGCTTGGCTGCTATGGCCCATATAATCATATCCACTCAACGGCCTGTAGCCGGAGTACCAAACTGTATGAGGTGCAGATCTGCTATCCTATGTTGCGACATAGCCTTATCTACATGGTTTCTACCTAACCTCAATGGAGCATAATGTTGGTATAGCAATAATATAACACAACATCACATTAATAGTTCATAACTTCATTTGCATCATAATGTTTATTTGATTTCACATCATTTGCATGCTTGAATGTTGTTTTGATACATGTTCTAATGTTGTATTTGATGTTAAAATGATTGGAGGCATATAAGTGAAGCAAAGAAATACAATTGCATTGAAAAAGAAATCCAAAAGTGCATGAAAACACAAGTCGCGAGCGCGTACTTCAAAGTCGCGAGCGCGTAGAATGCAAAATGAGAGACAGTGAGTTATCGGGCACAAGTCGCGAGCGCGTACTTGAAAGTCGCGAGCGCGAGAAGTGCCAAATGAGAGACAGTGAGTTCTCAGGCTAAATTCGCGAGCGCGCTATGAAGGTCGCGACCGCTTACAGGCCAAGGGCCAAGTACGCGAGCGCGCACTTCACAGTCGCGAGCGCGAGATGTGCCAAATGAGAGTCAGAGAGTTTGCGAGCACAAGTCGCGACCGTGTACTTGAAAGTCGCGAGCGCGAGATGTGCTAAATAAGAGTCAGAGAGTTTCAGGTGAAAGTCGCGAGCGCGTAGGTCAAATTCGCGAGCGCGAGAAGGCAACGCGAACTCATCATGCAATTCGCGCGCGCGCTTCCAGCCTGCACTGTCTGTACTCTTTTGGTCATATCTCTTTTGGGGCGGCAGGCCCCGCCTGGTCTGGGCGGCAGGTGTCGCCCAGGGACGTGGGGGGGCCAAGCCCCGCCTGCGCGGGGCGACAGGCCCTGCGGGCGCTGGGCGGCACGCCTCGCCCGCGCGGGGCGACAGGCCCCGCGCGCGCTGGGCGGCTGGCCTCGCCCGCAGCGCGCGGCAGGCCCCGCCCGCGCGCGCTGGGCGGCAGGCCTCGCCCGCGCGGGGCGACAGGCCCTGCGCGCGCTGGGCGGCAGGCCTCGCCCGCGCTGGGCGGCAGGCCTTGCCCAGGAAGTGGGGCGGCAGGTGCCGCCCAGGCTGGGCGGCTGCTGCCGCCGTGCCCAGCGGCCGGAGTCGCCGTGGCCGGCGGCAGGCGCCGCCGTAGCCGGTGTGGACACCGTGCCTCGCTCCGAAAAATATTCCGGGACCTGTTCCGTGATCCTCGCGATATTTCGGACGTTTTAAGTACCATATTGACATATTTTCGGTGAACTTCCGAAATAGCCTCCGGTCCGGCCGGATTGTTTGCAGTCTGGGAAAACAGGCTTTTTTTTTTTTTTTTTTTTTTAGGGGTTGACAAAATGGGGATCGTGATTTTTCGGGCCTCCTGTGGCCAGAAAGAGAACTTTGGGCCTTCGTGGCATGAATGTGCTTTTCGGGCCTTAAGCCGAATTGTGAATTGTCGGGCCTCTGCGGCCAGAGTGTGATTTTCGGGCCTTAGGCCGAATTTGTGAATCTTGGGCCTCTGCAGCCGAATTGTGATTCTCGGGCCTCTGTGGGCCGAATTGTGAATTTTTTATTTTCTGTATTTGCTGTTTTATTAGTATGCATGCTAAGATATTACCCTTAGTAAAGAACCAAGGGACAATTCTTATATTACTTTACCTTTTAGGATCCTTACATTAAATTGGATGTGGCTGAGAATTCTATGTCCGAAATCCCGATCGAGATATTGGATCCGAGCCACCCGGTCGGGGCAATCATCAATCCGTCCCGTCTGGGTTACTTGAGGCATTTTGATGCTGGCCGAAATAGCCACAAGGAGTTGCTGGGTGCTTTGGCCGAGAGATGGTGGGACACTACCAACACTTTTCATTTTTCTTGGGGCGAGATGACAATGACCCCTGTGGATTTTTCTGTGATTACCGGAATCCCTTTTGGTATTCGGACGATTGAATTATATGATGACTGGAGGACAGAGATTTCCCCTGATCGGATGACGGAATTGATTGGTATAGACCTGCCTCGGATTGTCGGGCCAGGTTCTGCTACTCCAGCTTTGAGTGTTTCCAGGCGCTGGCTATATCTCCAAGCCCCCGGCATTTATGCTAGACATAGGCGAGGAGAGCTGACGGCTACTCAGGTGGCCAGATTCACTTTGTTGCTGATGTTTGCCTCGACCTTTTGGTCCAACAGGAAAGAGAGGTTTAATCATTCTATTTTGAAGAGTTTAGAAAACCTAGCCCATCTCACGGAGTATGACTGGGCCGGCGCTATTCTGAGCCGTATGTATAATGACATGTGTGATCTGAGTCAGAGCCACTGTAAACTTAGCGGGACCTATTACTTCTGGGAGGTAATGCGAAGAACATTCTGTATATTTTTCTATATTATTAGCCCTCTTTTGACTCTCGTTTCTTCTTTGTTGCAGATTTGGACATTTGAGTATTTTCCTTACACTCGCCCGGAGCAGATTCATGCGGATCTCGGATTAGGGCTGGTACCTTTGGCTTGGAGATGGTACCGAACAAACCTTCATACCAGTCGGCATAAGCACTCGCTAAAAGACCTGAGAACCTTTTTTGATACGTGTAGCCCGGCGCATGTATGTGTTCAGTAATTCTCGAATACGTTGAATAAAAAAGATTTATCAACATATTTGCATCTTTTTTTTTTTTTTTTTTTTTTTTTAGGTTGAGGTGGGGGCGATGGCCATTCGCCTACAGAGCTGGATCCAGGCTGATCCTCATTTCCAGCGGTCGGATGACTTGTCTCGGCGGAGGGTGATCCTGTCGCATCCCGTCCTAAGACGATATTACTTGGGCGAGAGAGTAGACTTTCAAATAAGAGGCTGTCGTTCCATCCCTTATCCTCCTCCCGGGGACATGCGAGCGGGCAGGCAGATGACTCTCACCGATGCGCATACTGAGGGTATTCCGTATGGAGAGTTCATCTTGGAGGGAGATTATGCTGAGTTCTGCAGACTCTTTCTGATGCAGCCTATTAGATCGCGGCTTGACAATTTTCAGAGATCAGCTCCTTTCCATCCGCCCGCCACCCGCTCTTCTCGGGCCGCGGGTTCTTCGAGTAGGACTCCAAAGAGGAGGCCTACGACTGATCCTTCTTCTTCTACTCGGGCTGAAGGTTCATCTCAAGCCGGCCCTAGCCACTCGGCCGGCCATTCCAGGGCTCCCCGGGCTGTGACAAAGGCTACCGGGTCACTTCATTCAGACTTGGCCAATTTACGTCTTCCGTACAGCATTTCCTACCATACTCCTGACGCTCCTTTAGCCTTTCGAGAGGTCTCGCTGGAAAATGTCGATCGCTTCGCTCTGCCTTCTGAGGACATTACTGAGGTAAGTAAAAACTGCTAAATCTCTCACAAAAACGATTCATAAGAGATTTGACGTTCATTTGCATTTTTTTTTTTTTATAGGTTCCCGTTGGATTGATCAATCAGATGATGGAATTGATGCTCGGGATGCAACAGGAACTGTCTTCGTCCTGGACTCGTGAGGCTTACAATGATCAGAGAAGGCAGAGGCCCCGTCGTTGAAGCCATGATTGCCGGATTTTTCTGTTCCTCTTTCTTTCTTTCTTGTCTGACTACTGTACTAAACTTTGATCGTGCTTCTGTACTGTATCGTTGTACTGAGTTTTATTTTGTACCTGCACTTGGTTAGTATTGAAATATATGTATGCATGTTTATTGTATTTGAAACAAAATGGGAGGACTTCATCATTTTGGCTTATGTACAAAATACACTCTTTTTTTTTTTTTTTTTTTTTTTATGCGTGGCGGCCGCTGTCGCCATCATTCAGTGGCAATTTGGCGACCGCTGCCGCCGTCATTCGGTGGCAATTCGGCGGCTGCTGCCGCCATCATTCGGCGGCTACTGCCGCCCTCATTCGGTGCATTTTCTCCTATAAAAGCTTGTTCTTTGTTTCGGCTCTTCACTCATTCCTTATCTTCTCTCTTCTTCTTTTCTCTCTGTGTTTATCTTTTCTAAAGAATGAATCCTTCTTTCAATCATAGCATGCACAGCTGGGCTAGGAGTCTCTCCAAAGTTGAAAAGATCAACTTGAAGAGGTATGGCCTCTCTCCTATCATTACCCTTAGGGGGGTAGTGATCGACTGGAACTTTTTATGGGCCTGTATCAGACTCTAGGACCCTGAGGCCCACGTTTTTCGGTTCGGGGCCATGATGGAGGAGATGTGCCCTCTTTTTGAGGAGTTCTGTGCTATTATCGGGTGTGATCCCAATGCCCCTCTAGTCAGGCATGAGGTCAAAGTCGGGTATGTTCGGTCATTTGAAAGTTTATTTCAATTCAGTCGGCCACAAGCTAGGGCGATGATTGTTGACGACCAGAAGGCAATTCTACTGCCCCTGATTGATGAATTTTCAGAGGTTCTTTCAGATGACCCAGACCGGATGAGGCTGAGGATGCGGGCTTTTGTATTTTGCTTATTATCTGGTTTCTTGTTTAACAAGGACCCAGGCTTCGGGGATCTGCGATTTTGCCCTATGATTCGACAGATGGAGGACATGAGTTGCATTGGCGGCATTGTGCTGTCAGAGACTATCCGGAGCAGAGCTGCTCTAGGCTTCGAGGACTGGACGGTTTCTCCGATTATTCTCCAAGTACTTCTTTTCTTCTCATCTCTTCGTTACTTATTGTTTTGGTTCATTCCCTTGTAATAGAAAGGATCCATTACTCAGGTTTGGTTGAAGGATCACCTTCAAGTGGTCGCTGCTCCTACCCGTTTGCCTTACAACCCTTCTCAGTATCGTATGCGGAGGATCTTGATCACACACCCGTCTGCTGACGCATGGACCTCATGGCTGATTGAATTGGGTCCAAACGAGGTATTGTGGTTTGTTCCCTGGTATGACATCACCTGCTTTATCCAGGTTAGCTCTCGTCATGCTCGGGTTTACCTTTTAGGCCTTACACACTGTACTTGGTATTGTGCTTCGCGCGTTATGAGGCAGATGGGAATAGATCAGACTGTCCCGATTGTGGATGACTCTTCATCTGATTCGGCCATCACTCCGGGAGTTTCCCGAGCCGTCCTTAGAGCTTGGGTTAGAGACCATCTGATGGTTAGGCCTTTACCTAATCCTGCTGGTGTTCAGACTTGTCCTGAGTATCGGGCCTGGTTCATGGCCTTTGTTTGGCCAGTGGAAAAGCCAAGGAGGAACGCATTGCTGAGTGCACTTGAGGGTTGGACTCAGGCTGACGCTGGTGATGGGATTAGGACTGATGAGGAGATTGTGTTGGCTCCTCGGACAGACGAGGCGGGGGAGAGTTTAGCGGCTAGGGATGACTCAGAGGACATTGCCCCACGGAGGCGACGGGCCACTTGAACTCCTATGGGTTTTTGGACTTTGTTTTTTTTTCTTATTTTGACTGTTTATTCGGGACTTTGACTCTGGATTTTGGATTTTTGTTCTTTGGCTTTTGCTTGTACTGTTTGGCTTTATTGCTTTTTTAATTGGAGTGTCATCTTACTTTTAAGCTTTCCAAGCATTTTCCAACTTTATTTATTCAAGCTCTGATTTTTGCCTAAGTCGCCCTTTCGGGTTTTCAACTTAGCGAGCTACCCATTTTTGCCTAAGCCGCCCTTTTCGGGTTTTCAACTTAGCGGGCCCCGATTTTTGCCTAAGCCGCCCTTTCGGGTTTTCAACTTAGCGGGGTTTTTTTTTTATTATTATCGGCAAAAGAAAGAATTATGAAATGGTATGTTTTGTTTTTTTTTTTTATTAATGTTTAGACCGTACCCAATGAGGGCTGCCTACATATCTCCGATATATAATTTCTTTTTTTCGAAGAGAATCAGGTCTAATGTAGTTCGTTTTACATTATGCAAATGATTACAATTTACACAAAATATCTTTTTAACTGATCTAAATTACATGGATTAGTGAATTCCAAGCCATCCAAATCAGTCAAAATAACGGCTCCGCCTGACAAGATCTTCTTCAACACATACGGTCCAGCCCAATGAGGACGGAACTTCCCCCGTGGATCTATGATCGGTTGTCTAATTTCCTTCAGAACCAAACAACCTTCTTCCAGTTTCCGGTCTTTGACCCTCTTGTTAAAATGTCGCGCCATTCTTCTTTGATAAACTTGAGTTTGGTGGATTGCTCGCAATCGCTTTTCATCCATGCCCAAGAGCTGCAAATGATAATTCTCAGCCCAATTTGCTTCACTGATCTGGCTTTCCCAGATAACCCTCGCCGACTGAACTTCCAGCTCAATAGGCAATACTGCTTCCATGCCATATACTAAGGAATACGGGGTTGCCCCAGTAGGTGTTCTAATTGAAGTCCTATATCCCCATAAGGCATTCGGCAACTGTTCATGCCAAGCTTTGTGCTTCTTAATTGTCTTTTGCAAAATAACTTTTATGGCCTTATTTGCAGCTTCTACAGCCCCGTTTGTTTGTGGACGATAGGGTGAGGACTTATGATGTTGGATTCTCGTCTCTTTCAACAAATTAGCAAATTCACCCTGGAAGTGAGCTCCATTATCCGTGGTGATCTCGAATGGCGTTCTGTACCTGCAAAGGATGTTGGTACGAACGAACTGTGCTGCCTTCTTGGCATTCAGAATCGAATAAGAGGCTGCCTCGATCCACTTAGTGAAATAATCTATAGCAACCAAAATGAACTGGTGACCGTTGGAAGCCTTCGGGTGGATTTTTCCGATCACGTCTATGCCCCAGGTCGCGAAAGGCCATGGTGAAGTGATAGGATTCAGATTGACCGGAGGCTGTTTTTGTAATTTAGCAAAAATTTGACATTCGTGGCACTTCTGCGCATGCCTCACACAATCTGCCTTCATGGTTGACCAGTAATAACCTAGGTTCATGATTTTTCGAGCCAAGGCTATCCCGTGCATGTGTGGGCCAGACTCCCCGATATGTAAGGAATCCATGATGGTTTGAGCTTCTTCCTCATCAACGCACCTTAGGTGCAGGCCATTCCAACTTCTTTTGTACAGACTTCCCCCAGTAAGGAAATATCCGGATGCTAGTTGTCTCAATGTCCGTTGATCAGTTTTGGTGGATCCCTCTGGGTAAACTTCATTCTGAAGATAATTCTGTATATCCCAATACCAGGGCTTATCGTCGACCAAATTCATGATATGTGCTGGCTGTTTCTGTAGCCGCACTGTCAAGGGTCGAATGATTCGATCCTCTTCTACATTGACCATGGAGGCTAGAGTGGCTAGAGCATCTGCAAACTGATTTTTGGCTCGTGGCAAGTAATGGAAGGATAAACCGTCAAATTGCTGAGCCAATTCATCCAAGCGTTGTAGATAAGGAACCAAACGCTCTTCTTTAATTTTCCATTTCCTTAAAGCCTGGGAGACTATTAAGTTGGAATCTCCGAAAACCTTGAGGATCTTTATCTCCTTTTCCAAGGCTGCTTCTAACCCTCTTATGCAAGCTTCATACTCGGCTTCATTGTTAGTGCAGTTGAAATCCAATTTGACTGCGATTGGGATGTATTCTCCACAAGGAGTTTTGAATACAACTCCAACCCCATTTCCATGGTAATTCGAAGCTCCATCGAAGTACATCTCCCAGACTTCACTTTCTAAGCTTAACATTTGGTCTCCGACCGGTAATTCAGCTAATTGATCAGCTAAAGCACCGCCTTTCACGGCCTTCCGTTGTACAAACTTTAGGTCATAAGCTGCAAGTACTGATACCCACTTTGCCATCTTACAGTCAAGAACCGGCCTCTCCATAAGGAATTTCAAGGGGTTCGACTCAGAAATAACGTACGTAGTGTAAGACGAGAGGTAGTGCTGTAGCTTGGTACAGGCCCAGACTAGAGCCAGACACAACTTCTCTATTTTATTGTACTTTAATTCGTATTCTAGCATCCTTTTGCTGAGATAATACACTGCATTTTCTATCCTTGTATCTTCTGCTTGCTGAGCTAACATTGCACCCATAGCTTCTTCCGTGACTGATAGGTACAATAGCAAAGGTTTCCCTAGCCTTGGTGGCTGTAAAACCGGCGGGGATAGCAGATATTGTTTCACTTGGTCGAAAGCTTCCTGACAATCCTCATTCCACTTGACTGCTACTCCTTTCCTAAGTAGCTTGAACATAGGACCACAAGTGTCTGCCAGTTGATTGATGAACCGGCTGATATACTGTAGTCTTCCCAGGAAACCCCGGATTTCTTTTTCCGTCCTCGGAGCTGGCATTTCCAGAATGGCTTTGGCTTTTGAAGGGTCAATCTCTATGCCCTTCCGACTGACCATATGCCCCAGAAATACTCCGGATGTAGCTCCGAACAGACACTTTGCTGGGTTGAGCTTTAGATTATACTTTCGAAGTCTAAGGAAGAACTTCTCGAGCGCTGTTGTATGTTCTTCAGCTGTTTTTGATTTAACAACCATGTCGTCCACGTACACTTCTACCTCTTCGTGAATCATGTCATGGAAGATGGCTGTCGCCATTCTTTGATAGGTTGCCCCCGCATTTTTGAGCCCAAAAGGCATAACTCTGTAGCAATAAGTTCCCCATTCCGTGATGAATGCCGTTTTCTCTTTGTCTGGCACATGCATCATTATTTGGTTGTATCCGACAGCAAGATCGGTCAAGGAGACCATCTCGTGTCCCGCCATTCGGTCTACTAACAAGTCAATATGCGGTAGGGGGAAGTCATCCTTCAGACACGCCTTGTTCAAATCCCTATAATCAACACACATTCTGACCTTATCGTCTTTCTTCGGCACTGGCACAATATTTGCTAACCATGTTGGGTAGGCGATAGGTTCTATGAACTTGTTTTCCAGTTGCTTGGCCACTTCTTCCTTGATCTTCAAAGACCATTCTGTCTTCAGCCTTCTTAGCTTCTGTTTTACTGGCTTAGCCTCGGGGTATACTGGGATTTTGTGTACCGCTATTGCTGGGTCAATTCCCGTGATGTCGCTTGCCTTCCACATGAAGCAATCGGCGAACTTCTTCAAGCATTCACTAACTTGTTTCCTGTTAGCACAATCAAATGCAATGTATGTATATTCATTTTCTTCTTTGCCAATTATTATTTTTTCTTTTTCATTTTTTATTTCGTTTATTTCTTTTTCTTTATTTTTGCTTGGAAATGCTTGGAAAGATAGACACGCGGGGTAATCAAGAATCTGCAAACCTTTATTGATTATGACGGAATCGTCTTCAAAGATTACATCAAATTTGAAATTTGGATTTTCAAAATCCGACACAGATGACTCAGAATTGGGGCTGGACTCTGGCTCAGTTTCATACCCAGGGTCAGACTCAAACTCAATACAGGACTTGATTACAACTTTTGACTCTAGGTTCGACTCGGGAGGGGGTTCGTAAGCAGCATGTTCCTCCTCGGTGTACCAGTTGGTGAGAGGCCCTTCATTCGGCTTGATTAGGCTCAGTAGATCTTGGTCTTCACCGTTTCCTGTAATGACTGCAACCTCATCAAAGAGACTAGGCTGCATGAAGTCTTCCACTTCCGGATCGGTCTTCGTTTCAGGCTTGTTACCCCATACATCAGAGAATATTTCTAATCCAGGCAGCATCTTTTTAGCAGTCGGGCAGTAAAATGGTTCTTGGAAGTTACGATAAGGAATCGTCTCTCCCGATTTGCAGAAGTGACTATTTAAAGTCAAGAAGCGTGATGGCATCTGTATGTTTTTCTTCTTTCCTCTTCTGGTCTTCTCAGCACGGTCTTCATCAGTAGGCTGATAACCTAGCCCGAAAGTCCCTTCATTCACCGGACATTCCCAGGCTTGCAATGCGGGGTATGTCTTTCCGGACCTTGCCATATTCATTCCCGGCAGATAGGACATTTTCAGCATTAAAGGAACTATGCAATTTATCTGCACCGTCCCGAAATCAAAGAGAATTCGGGAGTTTGTAGTCTTCCCTTCTATGAACTGCACAGTGTCAAATTGAAATCCCGAAAGGGGCAAGTTGGTAGTCTCAGGGTTGACCTCAAAGAGAGGCTCGCCTTTCGGCTTTTTCAACTGATTGTAGTCATCTCCTTGGATAGTAATAACCTTGTCCTCATAAGGAAACTTGACTTTTTGGTGTAAGGACGAGGGTATTGCCTTGGCATGGTGGATCCATGGTCGACCCAAAAGTAGATTAAAGCTGGTCGGTACATCAATTACCTGAAATGGGACTTCCATCACAGCTGGCCCGACTATCAATTTTAGCATAGCAACCCCCAATACTTCCCTTCGGGTACTATCATAGGCTTTCACTATCTGGTCAGATGGAATGAAATCTGTCTCTTCTAACCCCAAACAGCTGGCTACCCTTAGTGGGCAGACGTTCAATGCTGACCCATTGTCAATGAGAACCATGGGTACAGTTTTGTCTCTAGTCTGAATGGTGACATAAAGAGCATTGTTGTGACTGCTTCCCTCCTTAGGTAAGTCATCATCAGAGAACCCGATGCTTTGTATTTTAGATGATTGAGTGAGGGTGGACACTAGCACTTCAGGGCTAACCTCTACCGATGTCTGAAGTTGGCTCAAAGCCTTGCAAAGAGCTTGGCGATGAGGAAAAGATGATGCTAAAAGTTCCCAGATTGACACCTTAGCTTGTGTCTTTTTTAATTGTGATAGGACCGGATCCTCCTTCTCCTCTGTTCTTTGGTAGGGATTATTTGGAATTTTGTCCAAGACTAAAGGTTCATACTGTCTCCCGCTTCTGGTTATAGCATCGACCTCCTCAGATAGGTCATTCAGATCTAGGACACAGATTTCATTCATTTCCAAGAATAGCTCGAAAGGATCGATCAATTCTTGGTTAGAAACAATAGCATTTACCCCGTGATTTGGTAAAGGGTTAGTGCTAATGTTTGGTTTGCTTCGTGGAATAATCGAACCATTATCCACTAGGTCTTGGATGCGATTTTTGAGGGTCCAACATGCTTCAGTCTTGTGCCCATATCCCTGATGATACTCACAATATTCATCGGCTTTGTAATTCCTTGGTAGTGGGTTGGGTGGTGGTCTTGCTTCCAAAGGTTTGATATAGTTTGCTTTAACAGCCTCTCGGAATACCAAAAGGATTGGCATTCCGAGATCAGTGTAGGTTCTTCTTGACTAACTGCCAGCTCTCATATTTCCCACACGTAGAGGATTTGTGGGAGTAATGCTTGCCACTTCGTGGACTTTGCTAACTTGACTAGGTTTTTTGTATTTTGAGGCCCTCGATTCTTCTTTTAGTTGCCCCATTTGAAGTAAATCCTCCACCTTCGTAGTAGTGGCAATGAGCGACTGGAATGATGGTAGATATTGAGTCTGTAACTGTTGTTGATAGACAGGCAACAAGTTTTTTAAGATTATGTCCACCTGTTCTTGTTCTGAAGGTCGATTGATCATTTGGGTGGCCTTGGCCCTCCACCTCGTAAGGAACGAGGAAAAGGGTTCATTGTTCTTTTGTTTGGTAGTTTCTAGTTCTCTTCGAGTAACATCAACTTCTATATTATAGTGATACTGAGAATTAAAAGCATTGCAAACATCCTCCCAGGTTTTCATCTTAGAGCGGTCCAAACTGACAAACCATCTCAAAGCAGCACCAGTCAGGGATTGTTGGAACAACTGAGCAAGGAGCTCGCTGCTTAATCCAAATGGGTTAAGGGCGCCCACATACATTTTCAAGTGTGTTTTAGGACAGGTGGTTCCATCAAACTTGTCCATGTTTGGCATTTTGAACTTAGTAGGCAATCTTGCTTCGGGGAACAAGGACAAAGAGTCCATGTCCACCACCTCCTTGTGGGTCTTTAGAGCAGTAACAGACCTTTCTAGCAATTCCAGTTTTTCTCTCATTCTTTGAGCTTCCAGCTCAGAAGCAGTTTTGGAGGTCATTTCATCCAAGTTAGGGTTTGAAGACGTAGGCGCAGAGCCAGGTCCTTGGTTGGAGGCAGCAGGACCACTCCCCCCAGCGGAGGCCCCACTTCCATTACCACCACTTAGTTCAGCTAATAGGGCGGTTCTTTGGGCAGCCAATGCCTCATTCATCCTAGCCTGTATTCTGGCTTCCATTTGTTCCATGAGGGTTTGGATGTCGGCTAGTGATGCCATCGGTGTAGTTGAGGTTGGTGATAGCACTGTAGGTGTGTCTGGTACTATTGTGGTTGCTTGCACAGGGGGTACCTGTAAGTGTAAGGGTAATCGCGTTAGGGTATAGTGGGCGGTATTGTGTGTCAGAGTAACTGATATGAGGTAGACCGACTCTTTGTCCAACTGTGCATGACTGACAAACAGAAGGATATTTTTGTGTCCCTCCACTCTCTTCTCTCTTTTTTTTTTTTTTAATGCTTATGGTATGTCGTGAATGCGCACAACACATCATAATTTATTTTAATGAGATGATTCGTACCATTGGGAGCATACAGTCCTAAAGGATAGGTTCTATAGGCTATGACACAAAATAGAGAATCGGTTTATTAAGGGACCTTTGAGCCTTGAGCATGGATATACCTAACCACATGTGAAACAAAGAGTTTCGCGTGGGTCCAACGGTACGCATGCCCATGGGCCATTCCCAAAAGGATTAGGGATGGTTTGCGGCAACAGGGAGGACGCTTTGGCTGTCCGTCGACATAATCAAAGAGACCTGCCGATCAGCGCTACTTGCTATCCAGACTCAGAAGTTTGAACAGAAGGAGAAGAAATTCATTTGAAATTCATTTTTTATGCAATGGAGAAAAGGATTCCCAATCGTGCAAATAAATCAACAAGTTTTAATGTCTTAATCACATTTTTCAATTAAGTCCGGATTTATCAAGTATTCTTAAGGAAAGAACATTTGATTCGTATTAGGGTACCCTGCAAAACAAAGCATAATAAAATGATGCCTTAAAGAAAGGCCGGTTAGTTTTCACAACAATTGTAGTCCACTTTATGCAAATTAATTACATAAGTCCCCAGCAGAGTCGCCAAACTGTGAACCCCTCCCCCAAATGTCATAGGCATGTGATGCATATGATGAATGAGAAGAAATACACGTGATGTGTGTGAGTCGCCACCTTGTTTAATTATTTAAGGGTAAACTAGGAAAAAACCCTAAGTGACTCCATTTTTAATTAACCTAGTTACTAGATTAATTATCCCAATGATTAAGGCACAATCTACGAACCCGAGATGGATCCCGAGACTATGTCATGCCGATAAACTAACTGATGAATGAATGCTTTGCAAGGTAAATGATGGATTAATGAAATGTTTGAGTGATTTTGACTTGCCACCCGGGGTGAAATCCCGAACGTGCCTACGTACTTCCGTTTGAATGGAAGATCAAAGTCAACGTAGTTCGATAGGCCTTCTTTGAAGGGCTTTGAATGGGTATGCTTTATGCATGAGTGTGTATGCTTTGTGTATAAGTGTGTATGCTTTGTGCGTGTGTATGCTCTGTGCATAAGTGTGTATGCTTTGTGCATGATTTTGTGTATGCTTTGTGCATTTTTGTGTGTATGCTTTATGCATGATTGTGTGTATGCTTCGTGCATGAGTGTGTGTATGCTTTGTGCATTTTGTTTAGGCATTCCGCCAAAGATTGATTGATTTTTAGGCATGTTGCCAAAAATGTTGATTTTAATGGCTTTTAGCCAAAATGATTTGATTTAGGCAATTGTTGCCAAAATGTGCGAATTAGGCGATTGTCGCCAAAATGGTTGATTTTACGGTTTTAAGCCGAAAATGTTGATTTTAAGGCATTTTGCCAAAAGATTGATTTTAAGCGATTTGTTGCTAAAAATGGTTGATTTTAGGCCTTTAGCCAAAAGGTGTTGTTTTAGGCAATTAGTTTGCCAAAATGTGCGATTTAGGCTTTAATGCCACGATTATCGATTAATCGGGCGTTCGAGCTTAATCACAATTTATTGTCGAGACGTGATTGATTAAGGCTTTTAGCCGCAATTATTGATTAATTGGACTTAAGCCGGATTTGTTCGAAATAAGGCAATTGAATCGTAGTTATTGATTAACTAGGCTCTTTTAGCCAATATTGTCGGATTTAAACTTTAATACCACGATTATTGATTAACCGGGCATTTAAGCTTAATCAAATTAATTAAGGCAGTTTATTTACCAAAAATAATGACATGGATGCATTTATGCAATTGTAGAATTATTAAGAGTAGAAGAGAAATATGCATGAAGTGCTAAAATTAAATAGGCAGAGTTTTGTTTACGTACCTGATTTAATCGACGACCGCTTCTTAACTCCGGATTAAGCTCCTCGCTTAGGAAATATTAATTAATTTTAATTTGTTTGATTTTAATGGTCAAATATCACAATAAAAATGCAATAAAAATTAAATTAAATGCAAAAAGCGGTAAAGAAAACGCAAGGAGCGTGAGAGGGAGAGGGTTTCATCCGTTAAAACAGACAGATGTGCCAGAAAATGGCTGAAAATGGTCTATTTATAGGCCATTTTCGGGTCCAGGGCGGCAGGTGCCGCCTGGATGGCGGCAGGTGCCGCCCTGTCGGTGGGGCGGCAGGCCCCGCCCACGCTGGGCGGGGGGGTGCC